>NC_143028.1:10160000-10195000 GCF_057628025.1 Oncorhynchus mykiss
GAAATTAGAAAGCTAAATTTCATTTGCGTGTCTCAGTGCTATCCAGTACACATTGTTTTTACTGCTTCTATCAGTTCATACTATTTGCAAAAGGTAGACAGTGCCCCAGTGGCCTAATGGATAAGGCACTGGCCTCCTAAGCCAGGGATTGATTGTGTGTTCAAGTCCCATCTGGGGTGGATGGAAGCAGAGTGGCGCAGCGGGAGCGTGCTGGGCCCATAACCCAGAGGTCGATGGATAGAAACCATCCTCTGCTAAACAGTTTATTTTAAGTGCGAACAACATTTAAAAAAAATGTGTCGTTTCATGGGCATGTCTCAGTGCCATTATATATATTTTTTTACCTCTTCCAACAGTTCGTATAGGTCATACTGTTTACAGAGTATCCCAGTGGCCTAAGACACTGGACTCCTAAGCCATGGATTGTGAGTTCTAGTCTTTTCTGAAGTGGATGGAAGCAGAGTGGTGCAGCGGGAGCGTGCTGGGCCCATAACCCAGAGGTCGATGGATCGAAACCATCCTCTGCTAAACAGTTTATTTTAAGTGCGAACAACATTTTTAAAAAATGTGTCGTTTCATGGGCATGTCTCAGTGCCATTATATATATTTTTTTACCTCTTCCAACAGTTCGTATAGGTCATACTGTTTACACAGTATCCCAGTGGCCTAAGACACTGGACTCCTAAGCCATGGATTGTGAGTTCTAGCCTTTTCTGAAGTGGATGGAAGCAGAGTGGCGCAGCGGGAGCGTGCTGGGCCCATAACCCAGAGGTCGATGGATCGAAACCATCCTCTGCTAAACAGTTTATTTTAAGTGCGAACAACATTTTTAAAAAATGTGTCGTTTCATGGGCATGTCTCAGTGCCATTATATATTTTTTTTTACCTCTTCCAACAGTTTGTATAGGTCATACTGTTTACACAGTATCCCAGTGGCCTAAGACACTGGACTCCTAAGCCATGGATTGTGAGTTCTAGCCTTTTCTGAAGTGGATGGAAGCAGAGTGGCGCAGCGGGAGCGTGCTGGGCCCATAACCCAGAGGTCGATGGATCGAAACCATCCTCTGCTAAACAGTTTATTTTAAGTGCGAACAACATTTTTAAAAAATGTGTCGTTTCATGGGCATGTCTCAGTGCCATTATATATATTTTTTTACCTCTTCCAACAGTTCGTATAGGTCATACTGTTTACACAGTATCCCAGTGGCCTAAGACACTGGACTCCTAAGCCATGGATTGTGAGTTCTAGTCTTTTCTGAAGTGGATGGAAGCAGAGTGGTGCAGCGGGAGCGTGCTGGGCCCATAACCCAGAGGTCGATGGATTGAAACCATCCTCTGCTAAACAGTTTATTTTAAGTGCGAACAACATTTTTAAAAAATGTGTCGTTTCATGGGCATGTCTCAGTGCCATTATATATTTTTTTTTACCTCTTCCAACAGTTCGTATAGGTCATACTGTTTACACAGTATCCCAGTGGCCTAAGACACTGGACTCCTAAGCCATGGATTGTGAGTTCTAGCCTTTTCTGAAGTGGATGGAAGCAGAGTGGCGCAGCGGGAGCGTGCTGGGCCCATAATCCAGAGGTCGATGGATCGAAACCATCCTCTGCTAAACAGTTTATTTTAAGTGCGAACAACATTTTTAAAAAATGTGTCGTTTCATGGGCATGTCTCAGTGCCATTATATATATTTTTTTACCTCTTCCAACAGTTCGTATAGGTCATACTGTTTACACAGTATCCCAGTGGCCTAAGACACTGGACTCCTAAGCCATGGATTGTGAGTTCTAGCCTTTTCTGAAGTGGATGGAAGCAGAGTGGCGCAGCGGGAGCGTGCTGGGCCCATAACCCAGAGGTCGATGGATCGAAACCATCCTCTGCTAAACAGTTTATTTTAAGTGCGAACAACATTTTTAAAAAATGTGTCGTTTCATGGGCATGTCTCAGTGCCATTATATATATTTTTTTACCTCTTCCAACAGTTCGTATAGGTCATACTGTTTACACAGTATCCCAGTGGCCTAAGACACTGGACTCCTAAGCCATGGATTGTGAGTTCTAGTCTTTTCTGAAGTGGATGGAAGCAGAGTGGTGCAGCGGGAGCGTGCTGGGCCCATAACCCAGAGGTCGATGGATCGAAACCATCCTCTGCTAAACAGTTTATTTTAAGTGCGAACAACATTTTTAAAAAATGTGTCGTTTCATGGGCATGTCTCAGTGCCATTATATATATTTTTTTACCTCTTCCAACAGTTCGTATAGGTCATACTGTTTACACAGTATCCCAGTGGCCTAAGACACTGGACTCCTAAGCCATGGATTGTGAGTTCTAGCCTTTTCTGAAGTGGATGGAAGCAGAGTGGCGCAGCGGGAGCGTGCTGGGCCCATAACCCAGAGGTCGATGGATCGAAACCATCCTCTGCTAAACAGTTTATTTTAAGTGCGAACAACATTTTTAAAAAATGTGTCGTTTCATGGGCATGTCTCAGTGCCATTATATATATTTTTTTACCTCTTCCAACAGTTCGTATAGGTCATACTGTTTACACAGTATCCCAGTGGCCTAAGACACTGGACTCCTAAGCCATGGATTGTGAGTTCTAGCCTTTTCTGAAGTGGATGGAAGCAGAGTGGCGCAGCGGGAGCGTGCTGGGCCCATAATCCAGAGGTCGATGGATCGAAACCATCCTCTGCTAAACAGTTTATTTTAAGTGCGAACAACATTTTTAAAAAATGTGTCGTTTCATGGGCATGTCTCAGTGCCATTATATATATTTTTTTACCTCTTCCAACAGTTCGTATAGGTCATACTGTTTACACAGTATCCCAGTGGCCTAAGACACTGGACTCCTAAGCCATGGATTGTGAGTTCTAGCCTTTTCTGAAGTGGATGGAAGCAGAGTGGCGCAGCGGGAGCGTGCTGGGCCCATAACCCAGAGGTCGATGGATCGAAACCATCCTCTGCTAAACAGTTTATTTTAAGTGCGAACAACATTTTTAAAAAATGTGTCGTTTCATGGGCATGTCTCAGTGCCATTATATATATTTTTTTACCTCTTCCAACAGTTCGTATAGGTCATACTGTTTACACAGTATCCCAGTGGCCTAAGACACTGGACTCCTAAGCCATGGATTGTGAGTTCTAGCCTTTTCTGAAGTGGATGGAAGCAGAGTGGCGCAGCGGGAGCGTGCTGGGCCCATAACCCAGAGGTCGATGGATCGAAACCATCCTCTGCTAAACAGTTTATTTTAAGTGCGAACAACATTTTTTTAAAATGTGTCGTTTCATGGGCATGTCTCAGTGCCATTATATATATTTTTTTACCTCTTCCAACAGTTCGTATAGGTCATACTGTTTACACAGTATCCCAGTGGCCTAAGACACTGGACTCCTAAGCCATGGATTGTGAGTTCTAGCCTTTTCTGAAGTGGATGGAAGCAGAGTGGCGCAGCGGGAGCGTGCTGGGCCCATAACCCCGAGGTCGATGGATCGAAACCATCCTCTGCTAAACAGTTTATTTTAAGTGCGAACAACATTTTTTAAAAATGTGTCGTTTCATGGGCATGTCTCAGTGCCATTATATATATTTTTTTACCTCTTCCAACAGTTCGTATAGGTCATACTGTTTACACAGTATCCCAGTGGCCTAAGACACTGGACTCCTAAGCCATGGATTGTGAGTTCTAGCCTTTTCTGAAGTGGATGGAAGCAGAGTGGCGCAGCGGGAGCGTGCTGGGCCCATAATCCAGAGGTCGATGGATCGAAACCATCCTCTGCTAAACAGTTTATTTTAAGTGCGAACAACATTTTTAAAAAATGTGTCGTTTCATGGGCATGTCTCAGTGCCATTATATATATTTTTTTACCTCTTCCAACAGTTCGTATAGGTCATACTGTTTACACAGTATCCCAGTGGCCTAAGACACTGGACTCCTAAGCCATGGATTGTGAGTTCTAGCCTTTTCTGAAGTGGATGGAAGCAGAGTGGCGCAGCGGGAGCGTGCTGGGCCCATAACCCAGAGGTCGATGGATCGAAACCATCCTCTGCTAAACAGTTTATTTTAAGTGCGAACAACATTTTTAAAAAATGTGTTGTTTCATGGGCATGTCTCAGTGCCATTATATATATTTTTTTACCTCTTCCAACAGTTCGTATAGGTCATACTGTTTACACAGTATCCCAGTGGCCTAAGACACTGGACTCCTAAGCCATGGATTGTGAGTTCTAGCCTTTTCTGAAGTGGATGGAAGCAGAGTGGCGCAGCGTGAGCGTGCTGGGCCCATAACCCAGAGGTCGATGGATCGAAACCATCCTCTGCTAAACAGTTTATTTTAAGTGCGAACAACATTTTTTTAAAATGTGTCGTTTCATGGGCATGTCTCAGTGCCATTATATATATTTTTTTACCTCTTCCAACAGTTCGTATAGGTCATACTGTTTACACAGTATCCCAGTGGCCTAAGACACTGGACTCCTAAGCCATGGATTGTGAGTTCTAGCCTTTTCTGAAGTGGATGGAAGCAGAGTGGCGCAGCGGGAGCGTGCTGGGCCCATAACCCAGAGGTCGATGGATCGAAACCATCCTCTGCTAAACAGTTTATTTTAAGTGCGAACAACATTTTTAAAAAATGTGTCGTTTCATGGGCATGTCTCAGTGCCATTATATATATTTTTTTTACCTCTTCCAACAGTTCGTATAGGTCATACTGTTTACACAGTATCCCAGTGGCCTAAGACACTGGACTCCTAAGCCATGGATTGTGAGTTCTAGTCTTTTCTGAAGTGGCTGAGAGCAGAGTGGCGCAGTGGGAGCGTGCTGGGACCATAACCCAGAGGTCGATGGATCGAAACCATCCTCTGCTAAACAGATTATTTTCAAAAATGAAACGCAAACAGAAATTAGAAAGCTAAATTTCATTTGCGTGTGTCAGTGCTATCCAGTACACATTGTTTTTACTGCTTCTATCAGTTCATACTATTTGCAAAAGGTAGACAGTGCCCCAGTGGCCTAATGGATAAGGCACTGGCCTCCTAAGCCAGGGATTGATTGTGTGTTCAAGTCCCATCTGGGGTGGATGGAAGCAGAGTGGCGCAGCGGGAGCGTGCTGGGCCCATAACCCAGAGGTCGATGGATCGAAACCATCCTCTGCTAAACAGTTTATTTTAAGTGCGAACAACATTTTAAAAAAATGTGTCGTTTCATGGGCATGTCTCAGTGCCATTATATATATTTTTTTACCTCTTCCAACAGTTCGTATAGGTCATACTGTTTACACAGTATCCCAGTGGCCTAAGACACTGGACTCCTAAGCCATGGATTGTGAGTTCTAGTCTTTTCTGAAGTGGATGGAAGCAGAGTGGTGCAGCGGGAGCGTGCTGAGCCCATAACCCAGAGGTCGATGGATCGAAACCATCCTCTGCTAAACAGTTTATTTTAAGTGCGAACAACATTTTTAAAAAATGTGTCGTTTCATGGGCATGTCTCAGTGCCATTATATATATTTTTTTACCTCTTCCAACAGTTCGTATAGGTCATACTGTTTACACAGTATCCCAGTGGCCTAAGACACTGGACTCCTAAGCCATGGATTGTGAGTTCTAGCCTTTTCTGAAGTGGATGGAAGCAGAGTGGCGCAGCGGGAGCGTGCTGGGCCCATAACCCAGAGGTCGATGGATCGAAACCATCCTCTGCTATACAGTTTATTTTAAGTGCGAACAACATTTTTAAAAAATGTGTCGTTTCATGGGCATGTCTCAGTGCCATTATATATTTTTTTTTACCTCTTCCAACAGTTCGTATAGGTCATACTGTTTACACAGTATCCCAGTGGCCTAAGACACTGGACTCCTAAGCCATGGATTGTGAGTTCTAGCCTTTTCTGAAGTGGATGGAAGCAGAGTGGCGCAGCGGGAGCGTGCTGGGCCCATAACCCAGAGGTCGATGGATCGAAACCATCCTCTGCTAAACAGTTTATTTTAAGTGCGAACAACATTTTTAAAAAATGTGTCGTTTCATGGGCATGTCTCAGTGCCATTATATATATTTTTTTACCTCTTCCAACAGTTCGTATAGGTCATACTGTTTACACAGTATCCCAGTGGCCTAAGACACTGGACTCCTAAGCCATGGATTGTGAGTTCTAGCCTTTTCTGAAGTGGATGGAAGCAGAGTGGCGCAGCGGGAGCGTGCTGGGCCCATAACCCAGAGGTCGATGGATCGAAAGCATCCTCTGCTAAACAGTTTATTTTAAGTGCGAACAACATTTTTAAAAAATGTGTCGTTTCATGGGCATGTCTCAGTGCCATTATATATATTTTTTTACCTCTTCCAACAGTTCGTATAGGTCATACTGTTTACACAGTATCCCAGTGGCCTAAGACACTGGACTCCTAAGCCATGGATTGTGAGTTCTAGCCTTTTCTGAAGTGGATGGAAGCAGAGTGGCGCAGCGGGAGCGTGCTGGGCCCATAACCCAGAGGTCGATGGATCGAAACCATCCTCTGCTAAACAGTTTATTTTAAGTGCGAACAACATTTTTAAAAAATGTGTCGTTTCATGGGCATGTCTCAGTGCCATTATATATATTTTTTTACCTCTTCCAACAGTTCGTATAGGTCATACTGTTTACACAGTATCCCAGTGGCCTAAGACACTGGACTCCTAAGCCATGGATTGTGAGTTCTAGTCTTTTCTGAAGTGGATGGAAGCAGAGTGGTGCAGCGGGAGCGTGCTGGGCCCATAACCCAGAGGTCGATGGATCGAAACCATCCTCTGCTAAACAGTTTATTTTAAGTGCGAACAACATTTTTAAAAAATGTGTCGTTTCATGGGCATGTCTCAGTGCCATTATATATATTTTTTTACCTCTTCCAACAGTTCGTATAGGTCATACTGTTTACACAGTATCCCAGTGGCCTAAGACACTGGACTCCTAAGCCATGGATTGTGAGTTCTAGCCTTTTCTGAAGTGGATGGAAGCAGAGTGGCGCAGCGGGAGCGTGCTGGGCCCATAACCCAGAGGTCGATGGATCGAAACCATCCTCTGCTATACAGTTTATTTTAAGTGCGAACAACATTTTTAAAAAATGTGTCGTTTCATGGGCATGTCTCAGTGCCATTATATATTTTTTTTTACCTCTTCCAACAGTTCGTATAGGTCATACTGTTTACACAGTATCCCAGTGGCCTAAGACACTGGACTCCTAAGCCATGGATTGTGAGTTCTAGCCTTTTCTGAAGTGGATGGAAGCAGAGTGGCGCAGCGGGAGCGTGCTGGGCCCATAACCCAGAGGTCGATGGATCGAAACCATCCTCTGCTAAACAGTTTATTTTAAGTGCGAACAACATTTTTAAAAAATGTGTCGTTTCATGGGCATGTCTCAGTGCCATTATATATATTTTTTTACCTCTTCCAACAGTTCGTATAGGTCATACTGTTTACACAGTATCCCAGTGGCCTAAGACACTGGACTCCTAAGCCATGGATTGTGAGTTCTAGCCTTTTCTGAAGTGGATGGAAGCAGAGTGGCGCAGCGGGAGCGTGCTGGGCCCATAACCCAGAGGTCGATGGATCGAAAGCATCCTCTGCTAAACAGTTTATTTTAAGTGCGAACAACATTTTTAAAAAATGTGTCGTTTCATGGGCATGTCTCAGTGCCATTATATATATTTTTTTACCTCTTCCAACAGTTCGTATAGGTCATACTGTTTACACAGTATCCCAGTGGCCTAAGACACTGGACTCCTAAGCCATGGATTGTGAGTTCTAGCCTTTTCTGAAGTGGATGGAAGCAGAGTGGCGCAGCGGGAGCGTGCTGGGCCCATAACCCAGAGGTCGATGGATCGAAACCATCCTCTGCTAAACAGTTTATTTTAAGTGCGAACAACATTTTTAAAAAATGTGTCGTTTCATGGGCATGTCTCAGTGCCATTATATATATTTTTTTACCTCTTCCAACAGTTCGTATAGGTCATACTGTTTACACAGTATCCCAGTGGCCTAAGACACTGGACTCCTAAGCCATGGATTGTGAGTTCTAGTCTTTTCTGAAGTGGCTGAGAGCAGAGTGGCGCAGCGGGAGTGTGCTGGGCCCATAACCCAGAGGTCGATGGATCGAAACCATCCTCTGCTAAACAGTTTATTTTAAGTGCGAACAACATTTTTTAAAAATGTGTCGTTTCATGGGCATGTCTCAGTGCCATTATATATATTTTTTTACCTCTTCCAACAGTTCGTATAGGTCATACTGTTTACACAGTATCCCAGTGGCCTAAGACACTGGACTCCTAAGCCATGGATTGTGAGTTCTAGTCTTTTCTGAAGTGGCTGAGAGCAGAGTGGCGCAGCGGGAGCGTGCTGGGCCCATAACCCAGAGGTCGATGGATCGAAACCATCCTCTGCTAAACAGATTATTTTCAAAAATGAAACGCAAACAGAAATTAGAAAGCTAAATTTCATTTGCGTGTCTCAGCGCTATCCAGTACACATTGTTTTTACTGCTTCTATCAGTTCATACTATTTGCAAAAGGTAGACAGTGCCCCAGTGGCCTAATGGATAAGGCACTGGCCTCCTAAGCCAGGGATTGTGGGTTCAAGTCCCATCTGGGGTGGATGGAAGCAGAGTGGCGCAGCGGGAGCGTGCTGGGCCCATAACCCAGAGGTCGATGGATCGAAACCATCCTCTGCAAAACAGTTTATTTTAAGTGCGAACAACATTTTAAAAAAATGTGTCGTTTCATGGGCATGTCTCAGTGCCATTATATATATTTTTTTACCTCTTCCAACAGTTCGTATAGGTCATACTGTTTACACAGTATCCCAGTGGCCTAAGACACTGGACTCCTAAGCCATGGATTGTGAGTTCTAGCCTTTTCTGAAGTGGATGGAAGCAGAGTGGCGCAGCGGGAGCGTGCTGGGCCCATAACCCAGAGGTCGATGGATCGAAACCATCCTCTGCTAAACAGTTTATTTTAAGTGCGAACAACATTTTTAAAAAATGTGTCGTTTCATGGGCATGTCTCAGTGCCATTATATATATTTTTTTACCTCTTCCAACAGTTCGTATAGGTCATACTGTTTACACAGTATCCCAGTGGCCTAAGACACTGGACTCCTAAGCCATGGATTGTGAGTTCTAGCCTTTTCTGAAGTGGATGGAAGCAGAGTGGCGCAGCGGGAGCGTGCTGGGCCCATAACCCAGAGGTCGATGGATCGAAACCATCCTCTGCTAAACAGTTTATTTTAAGTGCGAACAACATTTTTAAAAAATGTGTCGTTTCATGGGCATGTCTCAGTGCCATTATATATATTTTTTTACCTCTTCCAACAGTTCGTATAGGTCATACTGTTTACACAGTATCCCAGTGGCCTAAGACACTGGACTCCTAAGCCATGGATTGTGAGTTCTAGCCTTTTCTGAAGTGGATGGAAGCAGAGTGGCGCAGCGGGAGCGTGCTGGGCCCATAACCCAGAGGTCGATGGATCGAAACCATCCTCTGCTAAACAGTTTATTTTAAGTGCGAACAACATTTTTAAAAAATGTGTCGTTTCATGGGCATGTCTCAGTGCCATTATATATATTTTTTTACCTCTTCCAACAGTTCGTATAGGTCATACTGTTTACACAGTATCCCAGTGGCCTAAGACACTGGACTCCTAAGCCATGGATTGTGAGTTCTAGCCTTTTCTGAAGTGGATGGAAGCAGAGTGGTGCAGCGGGAGCGTGCTGGGCCCATAACCCAGAGGTCGATGGATCGAAACCATCCTCTGCTAAACAGTTTATTTTAAGTGCGAACAACATTTTAAAAAAATGTGTCGTTTCATGGGCATGTCTCAGTGCCATTATATATATTTTTTTACCTCTTCCAACAGTTCGTATAGGTCATACTGTTTACACAGTATCCCAGTGGCCTAAGACACTGGACTCCTAAGCCATGGATTGTGAGTTCTAGCCTTTTCTGAAGTGGATGGAAGCAGAGTGGCGCAGCGGGAGCGTGCTGGGCCCATAACCCAGAGGTCGATGGATCGAAACCATCCTCTGCTAAACAGTTTATTTTAAGTGCGAACAACATTTTTAAAAAATGTGTCGTTTCATGGGCATGTCTCAGTGCCATTATATATATTTTTTTACCTCTTCCAACAGTTCGTATAGGTCATACTGTTTACACAGTATCCCAGTGGCCTAAGACACTGGACTCCTAAGCCATGGATTGTGAGTTCTAGCCTTTTCTGAAGTGGATGGAAGCAGAGTGGCGCAGCGGGAGCGTGCTGGGCCCATAACCCAGAGGTCGATGGATCGAAACCATCCTCTGCTATACAGTTTATTTTAAGTGCGAACAACATTTTTAAAAAATGTGTCGTTTCATGGGCATGTCTCAGTGCCATTATATATTTTTTTTTACCTCTTCCAACAGTTCGTATAGGTCATACTGTTTACACAGTATCCCAGTGGCCTAAGACACTGGACTCCTAAGCCATGGATTGTGAGTTCTAGCCTTTTCTGAAGTGGATGGAAGCAGAGTGGCGCAGCGGGAGCGTGCTGGGCCCATAACCCAGAGGTCGATGGATCGAAACCATCCTCTGCTAAACAGTTTATTTTAAGTGCGAACAACATTTTTAAAAAATGTGTCGTTTCATGGGCATGTCTCAGTGCCATTATATATATTTTTTTACCTCTTCCAACAGTTCGTATAGGTCATACTGTTTACACAGTATCCCAGTGGCCTAAGACACTGGACTCCTAAGCCATGGATTGTGAGTTCTAGCCTTTTCTGAAGTGGATGGAAGCAGAGTGGCGCAGCGGGAGCGTGCTGGGCCCATAACCCAGAGGTCGATGGATCGAAAGCATCCTCTGCTAAACAGTTTATTTTAAGTGCGAACAACATTTTTAAAAAATGTGTCGTTTCATGGGCATGTCTCAGTGCCATTATATATATTTTTTTACCTCTTCCAACAGTTCGTATAGGTCATACTGTTTACACAGTATCCCAGTGGCCTAAGACACTGGACTCCTAAGCCATGGATTGTGAGTTCTAGCCTTTTCTGAAGTGGATGGAAGCAGAGTGGCGCAGCGGGAGCGTGCTGGGCCCATAACCCAGAGGTCGATGGATCGAAACCATCCTCTGCTAAACAGTTTATTTTAAGTGCGAACAACATTTTTAAAAAATGTGTCGTTTCATGGGCATGTCTCAGTGCCATTATATATATTTTTTTACCTCTTCCAACAGTTCGTATAGGTCATACTGTTTACACAGTATCCCAGTGGCCTAAGACACTGGACTCCTAAGCCATGGATTGTGAGTTCTAGTCTTTTCTGAAGTGGCTGAGAGCAGAGTGGCGCAGCGGGAGTGTGCTGGGCCCATAACCCAGAGGTCGATGGATCGAAACCATCCTCTGCTAAACAGTTTATTTTAAGTGCGAACAACATTTTTTAAAAATGTGTCATTTCATGGGCATGTCTCAGTGCCATTATATATATTTTTTTACCTCTTCCAACAGTTCGTATAGGTCATACTGTTTACACAGTATCCCAGTGGCCTAAGACACTGGACTCCTAAGCCATGGATTGTGAGTTCTAGTCTTTTCTGAAGTGGCTGACAGCAGAGTGGCGCAGCGGGAGCGTGCTGGGCCCATAACCCAGAGGTCGATGGATCGAAACCATCCTCTGCTAAACAGATTATTTTCAAAAATGAAACGCAAACAGAAATTAGAAAGCTAAATTTCATTTGCGTGTCTCAGTGCTATCCAGTACACATTGTTTTTACTGCTTCTATCAGTTCATACTATTTGCAAAAGGTAGACAGTGCCCCAGTGGCCTAATGGATAAGGCACTGGCCTCCTAAGCCAGGGATTGTGGGTTCAAGTCCCATCTGGGGTGGATGGAAGCAGAGTGGCGCAGCGGGAGCGTGCTGGGCCCATAACCCAGAGGTCGATGGATCGAAACCATCCTCTGCTAAACAGTTTATTTTAAGTGCGAACAACATTTTTAAAAAATGTGTCGTTTCATGGGCATGTCTCAGTGCCATTATATATATTTTTTTACCTCTTCCAACAGTTCGTATAGGTCATACTGTTTACACAGTATCCCAGTGGCCTAAGACACTGGACTCCTAAGCCATGGATTGTGAGTTCTAGCCTTTTCTGAAGTGGATGGAAGCAGAGTGGCGCAGCGGGAGCGTGCTGGGCCCATAACCCAGAGGTCGATGGATCGAAACCATCCTCTGCTAAACACTTTATTTTAAGTGCGAACAACATTTTTAAAAAATGTGTCGTTTCATGGGCATGTCTCAGTGCCATTATATATATTTTTTTACCTCTTCCAACAGTTCGTATAGGTCATACTGTTTACACAGTATCCCAGTGGCCTAAGACACTGGACTCCTAAGCCATGGATTGTGAGTTCTAGCCTTTTCTGAAGTGGATGGAAGCAGAGTGGCGCAGCGGGAGCGTGCTGGGCCCATAACCCAGAGGTCGATGGATCGAAACCATCCTCTGCTAAACAGTTTATTTTAAGTGCGAACAACATTTTTAAAAAATGTGTCGTTTCATGGGCATGTCTCAGTGCCATTATATATATTTTTTTACCTCTTCCAACAGTTCGTATAGGTCATACTGTTTACACAGTATCCCAGTGGCCTAAGACACTGGACTCCTAAGCCATGGATTGTGAGTTCTAGCCTTTTCTGAAGTGGATGGAAGCAGAGTGGTGCAGCGGGAGCGTGCTGGGCCCATAACCCAGAGGTCGATGGATCGAAACCATCCTCTGCTAAACACTTTATTTTAAGTGCGAACAACATTTTTAAAAAATGTGTCGTTTCATGGGCATGTCTCAGTGCCATTATATATATTTTTTTACCTCTTCCAACAGTTCGTATAGGTCATACTGTTTACACAGTATCCCAGTGGCCTAAGACACTGGACTCCTAAGCCATGGATTGTGAGTTCTAGCCTTTTCTGAAGTGGATGGAAGCAGAGTGGCGCAGCGGGAGCGTGCTGGGCCCATAACCCAGAGGTCGATGGATCGAAACCATCCTCTGCTAAACAGTTTATTTTAAGTGCGAACAACATTTTTAAAAAATGTGTCGTTTCATGGGCATGTCTCAGTGCCATTATATATATTTTTTTACCTCTTCCAACAGTTTGTATAGGTCATACTGTTTACACAGTATCCCAGTGGCCTAAGACACTGGACTCCTAAGCCATGGATTGTGAGTTCTAGCCTTTTCTGAAGTGGATGGAAGCAGAGTGGCGCAGCGGGAGCGTGCTGGGCCCATAACCCAGAGGTCGATGGATCGAAACCATCCTCTGCTAAACAGTTTATTTTAAGTGCGAACAACATTTTTAAAAAATGTGTCGTTTCATGGGCATGTCTCAGTGCCATTATATATATTTTTTTACCTCTTCCAACAGTTCGTATAGGTCATACTGTTTACACAGTATCCCAGTGGCCTAAGACACTGGACTCCTAAGCCAAGGATTGTGAGTTCTAGCCTTTTCTGAAGTGGATGGAAGCAGAGTGGCGCAGCGGGAGCGTGCTGGGCCCATAACCCAGAGGTCGATGGATCGAAACCATCCTCTGCTAAACAGTTTATTTTAAGTGCGAACAACATTTTTAAAAAATGTGTCGTTTCATGGGCATGTCTCAGTGCCATTATATATATTTTTTTACCTCTTCCAACAGTTCGTATAGGTCATACTGTTTACACAGTATCCCAGTGGCCTAAGACACTGGACTCCTAAGCCATGGATTGTGAGTTCTAGCCTTTTCTGAAGTGGATGGAAGCAGAGTGGCGCAGCGGGAGCGTGCTGGGCCCATAACCCAGAGGTCGATGGATCGAAACCATCCTCTGCTAAACAGTTTATTTTAAGTGCGAACAACATTTTTAAAAAATGTGTCGTTTCATGGGCATGTCTCAGTGCCATTATATATATTTTTTTACCTCTTCCAACAGTTCGTATAGGTCATACTGTTTACACAGTATCCCAGTGGCCTAAGACACTGGACTCCTAAGCCATGGATTGTGAGTTCTAGCCTTTTCTGAAGTGGATGGAAGCAGACTGGTGCAGCGGGAGCGTGCTGGGCCCATAACCCAGAGGTCGATGGATCGAAACCATCCTCTGCTAAACAGTTTATTTTAAGTGCGAACAACATTTTTAAAAAATGTGTCGTTTCATGGGCATGTCTCAGTGCCATTATATATATTTTTTTACCTCTTCCAACAGTTCGTATAGGTCATACTGTTTACACAGTATCCCAGTGGCCTAAGACACTGGACTCCTAAGCCATGGATTGTGAGTTCTAGCCTTTTCTGAAGTGGATGGAAGCAGAGTGGCGCAGCGGGAGCGTGCTGGGCCCATAACCCAGAGGTCGATGGATCGAAACCATCCTCTGCTAAACAGTTTATTTTAAGTGCGAACAACATTTTTAAAAAATGTGTCGTTTCATGGGCATGTCTCAGTGCCATTATATATATTTTTTTACCTCTTCCAACAGTTCGTATAGGTCATACTGTTTACCCAGTATCCCAGTGGCCTAAGACACTGGACTCCTAAGCCATGGATTGTGAGTTCTAGCCTTTTCTGAAGTGGATGGAAGCAGAGTGGCGCAGCGGGAGCGTGCTGGGCCCATAACCCAGAGGTCGATGGATCGAAACCATCCTCTGCTAAACAGTTTATTTTAAGTGCGAACAACATTTTTAAAAAATGTGTCGTTTCATGGGCATGTCTCAGTGCCATTATATATATTTTTTTACCTCTTCCAACAGTTCGTATAGGTCATACTGTTTACACAGTATCCCAATGGCCTAAGACACTGGACTCCTAAGCCATGGATTGTGAGTTCTAGCCTTTTCTGAAGTGGATGGAAGCAGAGTGGCGCAGCGGGAGCGTGCTGGGCCCATAACCCAGAGGTCGATGGATCGAAACCATCCTCTGCTAAACAGTTTATTTTAAGTGCGAACAACATTTTTAAAAAATGTGTCGTTTCATGGGCATGTCTCAGTGCCATTATATATATTTTTTTACCTCTTCCAACAGTTCGTATAGGTCATACTGTTTACACAGTATCCCAGTGGCCTAAGACACTGGACTCCTAAGCCATGGATTGTGAGTTCTAGCCTTTTCTGAAGTGGATGGAAGCAGAGTGGCGCAGCGGGAGCGTGCTGGGCCCATAACCCAGAGGTCGATGGATCGAAACCATCCTCTGCTAAACAGTTTATTTTAAGTGCGAACAACATTTTAAAAAAATGTGTTGTTTCATGGGCATGTCTCAGTGCCATTATATATTTTTTTTTACCTCTTCCAACAGTTCGTATAGGTCATACTGTTTACCCAGTATCCCAGTGGCCTAAGACACTGGACTCCTAAGCCATGGATTGTGAGTTCTAGTCTTTTCTGAAGTGGCTGAGAGCAGAGTGGCGGAGCGGGAGCGTGCTGGGCCCATAACCCAGAGGTCGATGGATCGAAACCATCCTCTGCTAAACAGATTATTTTCAAAAATGAAACGCAAACAGAAATTAGAAAGCTAAATTTCATTTGCGTGTCTCAGTGCTATCCAGTACACATTGTTTTTACTGCTTCTATCAGTTCATACTATTTGCAAAAGGTAGACAGTGCCCCAGTGGCCTAATGGATAAGGCACTGGCCTCCTAAGCCAGGGATTGTAGGTTCAAGTCCCATCTGGGGTGGATGGAAGTAGAGTGGCGCAGCGGGAGCGTGCTGGGCCCATAACCCAGAGGTCGATGGATCGAAACCATCCTCTGCTAAACAGTTTATTTTAAGTGCGAACAACATTTTAAAAAAATGTGTCGTTTCATGGGCATGTCTCAGTGCCATTATATATATTTTTTTACCTCTTCCAACAGTTCGTATAGGTCATACTGTTTACACAGTATCCCAGTGGCCTAAGACACTGGACTCCTAAGCCATGGATTGTGAGTTCTAGCCTTTTCTGAAGTGGATGGAAGCAGAGTGGCGCAGCGGGAGCGTGCTGGGCCCATAACCCAGAGGTCGATGGATCGAAACCATCCTCTGCTAAACAGTTTATTTTAAGTGCGAACAACATTTTTAAAAAATGTGTCGTTTCATGGGCATGTCTCAGTGCCATTATATATATTTTTTTTACCTCTTCCAACAGTTCGTATAGGTCATACTGTTTACACAGTATCCCAGTGGCCTAAGACACTGGACTCCTAAGCCATGGATTGTGAGTTCTAGCCTTTTCTGAAGTGGATGGAAGCAGAGTGGCGCAGCGGGAGCGTGCTGGGCCCATAACCCAGAGGTCGATGGATCGAAACCATCCTCTGCTAAACAGTTTATTTTAAGTGCGAACAACATTTTTAAAAAATGTGTCGTTTCATGGGCATGTCTCAGTGCCATTATATATATTTTTTTACCTCTTCCAACAGTTCGTATAGGTCATACTGTTTACACAGTATCCCAGTGGCCTAAGACACTGGACTCCTAAGCCATGGATTGTGAGTTCTAGCCTTTTCTGAAGTGGATGGAAGCAGAGTGGCGCAGCGGGAGCGTGCTGGGCCCATAACCCAGAGGTCGATGGATCGAAACCATCCTCTGCTAAACAGTTTATTTTAAGTGCGAACAACATTTTTAAAAAATGTGTCGTTTCATGGGCATGTCTCAGTGCCATTATATATATTTTTTTACCTCTTCCAACAGTTCGTATAGGTCATACTGTTTACACAGTATCCCAGTGGCCTAAGACACTGGACTCCTAAGCCATGGATTGTGAGTTCTAGCCTTTTCTGAAGTGGATGGAAGCAGAGTGGCGCAGCGGGAGCGTGATGGGCCCATAACCCAGAGGTCGATGGATCGAAACCATCCTCTGCTAAACAGTTTATTTTAAGTGCGAACAACATTTTTTAAAAATGTGTCGTTTCATGGGCATGTCTCAGTGCCATTATATATATTTTTTTACCTCTTCCAACAGTTCGTATAGGTCATACTGTTTACACAGTATCCCAGTGGCCTAAGACACTGGACTCCTAAGCCATGGATTGTGAGTTCTAGTCTTTTCTGAAGTGGATGGAAGCAGAGTGGCGCAGCGGGAGCGTGCTGGGCCCATAACCCAGAGGTCGATGGATCGAAACCATCCTCTGCTAAACAGTTTATTTTAAGTGCGAACAACATTTTTTAAAAATGTGTCGTTTCATGGGCATGTCTCAGTGCCATTATATATATTTTTTTACCTCTTCCAACAGTTCGTATAGGTCATACTGTTTACACAGTATCCCAGTGGCCTAAGACACTGGACTCCTAAGCCATGGATTGTGAGTTCTAGCCTTTTCTGAAGTGGATGGAAGCAGAGTGGCGCAGCGGGAGCGTGCTGGGCCCATAACCCAGAGGTCGATGGATCGAAACCATCCTCTGCTAAACAGTTTATTTTAAGTGCGAACAACATTTTTAAAAAATGTGTCGTTTCATGGGCATGTCTCAGTGCCATTATATATATTTTTTTACCTCTTCCAACAGTTCGTATAGGTCATACTGTTTACACAGTATCCCAGTGGCCTAAGACACTGGACTCCTAAGCCATGGATTGTGAGTTCTAGCCTTTTCTGAAGTGGATGGAAGCAGAGTGGCGCAGCGGGAGCGTGCTGGGCCCATAACCCAGAGGTCGATGGATCGAAACCATCCTCTGCTAAACAGTTTATTTTAAGTGCGAACAACATTTTTAAAAAATGTGTCGTTTCATGGGCATGTCTCAGTGCCATTATATATATTTTTTTACCTCTTCCAACAGTTCGTATAGGTCATACTGTTTACACAGTATCCCAGTGGCCTAAGACACTGGACTCCTAAGCCATGGATTGTGAGTTCTAGTCTTTTCTGAAGTGGCTGAGAGCAGAGTGGCGGAGCGGGAGCGTGCTGGGCCCATAACCCAGAGGTCGATGGATCGAAACCATCCTCTGCTAAACAGATTATTTTCAAAAATGAAACGCAAACAGAAATTAGAAAGCTAAATTTCATTTGCGTGTCTCAGTGCTATCCAGTACACATTGTTTTTACTGCTTCTATCAGTTCATACTATTTGCAAAAGGTAGACAGTGCCCCAGTGGCCTAATGGATAAGGCACTGGCCTCCTAAGCCAGGGATTGTAGGTTCAAGTCCCATCTGGGGTGGATGGAAGTAGAGTGGCGCAGCGGGAGCGTGCTGGGCCCATAACCCAGAGGTCGATGGATCGAAACCATCCTCTGCTAAACAGTTTATTTTAAGTGCGAACAACATTTTAAAAAAATGTGTCGTTTCATGGGCATGTCTCAGTGCCATTATATATATTTTTTTACCTCTTCCAACAGTTCGTATAGGTCATACTGTTTACACAGTATCCCAGTGGCCTAAGACACTGGACTCCTAAGCCATGGATTGTGAGTTCTAGCCTTTTCTGAAGTGGATGGAAGCAGAGTGGCGCAGCGGGAGCGTGCTGGGCCCATAACCCAGAGGTCGATGGATCGAAACCATCCTCTGCTAAACAGTTTATTTTAAGTGCGAACAACATTTTTAAAAAATGTGTCGTTTCATGGGCATGTCTCAGTGCCATTATATATATTTTTTTTACCTCTTCCAACAGTTCGTATAGGTCATACTGTTTACACAGTATCCCAGTGGCCTAAGACACTGGACTCCTAAGCCATGGATTGTGAGTTCTAGCCTTTTCTGAAGTGGATGGAAGCAGAGTGGCGCAGCGGGAGCGTGCTGGGCCCATAACCCAGAGGTCGATGGATCGAAACCATCCTCTGCTAAACAGTTTATTTTAAGTGCGAACAACATTTTTAAAAAATGTGTCGTTTCATGGGCATGTCTCAGTGCCATTATATATATTTTTTTACCTCTTCCAACAGTTCGTATAGGTCATACTGTTTACACAGTATCCCAGTGGCCTAAGACACTGGACTCCTAAGCCATGGATTGTGAGTTCTAGCCTTTTCTGAAGTGGATGGAAGCAGAGTGGCGCAGCGGGAGCGTGCTGGGCCCATAACCCAGAGGTCGATGGATCGAAACCATCCTCTGCTAAACAGTTTATTTTAAGTGCGAACAACATTTTAAAAAAATGTGTCGTTTCATGGGCATGTCTCAGTGCCATTATATATATTTTTTTACCTCTTCCAACAGTTCGTATAGGTCATACTGTTTACACAGTATCCCAGTGGCCTAAGACACTGGACTCCTAAGCCATGGATTGTGAGTTCTAGCCTTTTCTGAAGTGGATGGAAGCAGAGTGGCGCAGCGGGAGCGTGCTGGGCCCATAACCCAGAGGTCGATGGATCGAAACCATCCTCTGCTAAACAGTTTATTTTAAGTGCGAACAACATTTTTAAAAAATGTGTCGTTTCATGGGCATGTCTCAGTGCCATTATATATATTTTTTTTACCTCTTCCAACAGTTCGTATAGGTCATACTGTTTACACAGTATCCCAGTGGCCTAAGACACTGGACTCCTAAGCCATGGATTGTGAGTTCTAGCCTTTTCTGAAGTGGATGGAAGCAGAGTGGCGCAGCGGGAGCGTGCTGGGCCCATAACCCAGAGGTCGATGGATCGAAACCATCCTCTGCTAAACAGTTTATTTTAAGTTCGAACAACATTTTTAAAAAATGTGTCGTTTCATGGGCATGTCTCAGTGCCATTATATATATTTTTTTACCTCTTCCAACAGTTCGTATAGGTCATACTGTTTACACAGTATCCCAGTGGCCTAAGACACTGGACTCCTAAGCCATGGATTGTGAGTTCTAGCCTTTTCTGAAGTGGATGGAAGCAGAGTGGCGCAGCGGGAGCGTGCTGGGCCCATAACCCAGAGGTCGATGGATCGAAACCATCCTCTGCTAAACAGTTTATTTTAAGTGCGAACAACATTTTTAAAAAATGTGTCGTTTCATGGGCATGTCTCAGTGCCATTATATATATTTTTTTTACCTCTTCCAACAGTTCGTATAGGTCATACTGTTTACACAGTATCCCAGTGGCCTAAGACACTGGACTCCTAAGCCATGGATTGTGAGTTCTAGCCTTTTCTGAAGTGGATGGAAGCAGAGTGGCGCAGCGGGAGCGTGCTGGGCCCATAACCCAGAGGTCGATGGATCGAAACCATCCTCTGCTAAACAGTTTATTTTAAGTGCGAACAACATTTTTAAAAAATGTGTCGTTTCATGGGCATGTCTCAGTGCCATTATATATTTTTTTTTACCTCTTCCAACAGTTCGTATAGGTCATACTGTTTACACAGTATCCCAGTGGCCTAAGACACTGGACTCCTAAGCCATGGATTGTGAGTTCTAGCCTTTTCTGAAGTGGATGGAAGCAGAGTGGCGCAGCGGGAGCGTGCTGGGCCCATAACCCAGAGGTCGATGGATCGAAACCATCCTCTGCTAAACAGTTTATTTTAAGTGCGAACAACATTTTTAAAAAATGTGTCGTTTCATGGGCATGTCTCAGTGCCATTATATATATTTTTTTTACCTCTTCCAACAGTTCGTATAGGTCATACTGTTTACACAGTATCCCAGTGGCCTAAGACACTGGACTCCTAAGCCATGGATTGTGAGTTCTAGTCTTTTCTGAAGTGGATGGAAGCAGAGTGGTGCAGCGGGAGCGTGCTGGGCCCATAACCCAGAGGTCGATGGATCGAAACCATCCTCTGCTAAACAGTTTATTTTAAGTGCGAACAACATTTTTAAAAAATGTGTCGTTTCATGGGCATGTCTCAGTGCCATTATATATTTTTTTTTACCTCTTCCAACAGTTCGTATAGGTCATACTGTTTACACAGTATCCCAGTGGCCTAAGACACTGGACTCCTAAGCCATGGATTGTGAGTTCTAGCCTTTTCTGAAGTGGATGGAAGCAGAGTGGCGCAGCGGGAGCGTGCTGGGCCCATAACCCAGAGGTCGATGGATCGAAACCATCCTCTGCTAAACAGTTTATTTTAAGTGCGAACAACATTTTTAAAAAATGTGTCGTTTCATGGGCATGTCTCAGTGCCATTATATATATTTTTTTACCTCTTCCAACAGTTCGTATAGGTCATACTGTTTACACAGTATCCCAGTGGCCTAAGACACTGGACTCCTAAGCCATGGATTGTGAGTTCTAGCCTTTTCTGAAGTGGATGGAAGCAGAGTGGCGCAGCGGGAGCGTGCTGGGCCCATAACCCAGAGGTCGATGGATCGAAACCATCCTCTGCTAAACAGTTTATTTTAAGTGCGAACAACATTTTTAAAAAATGTGTCGTTTCATGGGCATGTCTCAGTGCCATTATATATATTTTTTTACCTCTTCAAACAGTTCGTATAGGTCATACTGTTTACACAGTATCCCAGTGGCCTAAGACACTGGACTCCTAAGCCATGGATTGTGAGTTCTAGCCTTTTCTGAAGTGGATGGAAGCAGAGTGGCGCAGCGGGAGCGTGCTGGGCCCATAACCCAGAGGTCGATGGATCGAAACCATCCTCTGCTAAACAGTTTATTTTAAGTGCGAACAACATTTTTAAAAAATGTGTCGTTTCATGGGCATGTCTCAGTGCCATTATATATTTTTTTTTACCTCTTCCAACAGTTCGTATAGGTCATACTGTTTACACAGTATCCCAGTGGCCTAAGACACTGGACTCCTAAGCCATGGATTGTGAGTTCTAGCCTTTTCTGAAGTGGATGGAAGCAGAGTGGCGCAGCGGGAGCGTGCTGGGCCCATAACCCAGAGGTCGATGGATCGAAACCATCCTCTGCTAAACAGTTTATTTTAAGTGCGAACAACATTTTTAAAAAATGTGTCGTTTCATGGGCATGTCTCAGTGCCATTATATATATTTTTTTACCTCTTCCAACAGTTCGTATAGGTCATACTGTTTACACAGTATCCCAGTGGCCTAAGACACTGGACTCCTAAGCCATGGATTGTGAGTTCTAGCCTTTTCTGAAGTGGATGGAAGCAGAGTGGCGCAGCGGGAGCGTGCTGGGCCCATAACCCAGAGGTCGATGGATCGAAACCATCCTCTGCTAAACAGTTTATTTTAAGTGCGAACAACATTTTTAAAAAATGTGTCGTTTCATGGGCATGTCTCAGTGCCATTATATATATTTTTTTACCTCTTCCAACAGTTCGTATAGGTCATACTGTTTACACAGTATCCCAGTGGCCTAAGACACTGGACTCCTAAGCCATGGATTGTGAGTTCTAGCCTTTTCTGAAGTGGATGGAAGCAGAGTGGCGCAGCGGGAGCGTGCTGGGCCCATAACCCAGAGGTCGATGGATCGAAACCATCCTCTGCTAAACAGTTTATTTTAAGTGCGAACAACATTTTTAAAAAATGTGTCGTTTCATGGGCATGTCTCAGTGCCATTATATATATTTTTTTTACCTCTTCCAACAGTTCGTATAGGTCATACTGTTTACACAGTATCCCAGTGGCCTAAGACACTGGACTCCTAAGCCATGGATTGTGAGTTCTAGCCTTTTCTGAAGTGGATGGAAGCAGAGTGGCGCAGCGGGAGCGTGCTGGGCCCATAACCCAGAGGTCGATGGATCGAAACCATCCTCTGCTAAACAGTTTATTTTAAGTGCGAACAACATTTTTAAAAAATGTGTCGTTTCATGGGCATGTCTCAGTGCCATTATATATATTTTTTTACCTCTTCCAACAGTTCGTATAGGTCATACTGTTTACACAGTATCCCAGTGGCCTAAGACACTGGACTCCTAAGCCATGGATTGTGAGTTCTAGCCTTTTCTGAAGTGGATGGAAGCAGAGTGGCGCAGCGGGAGCGTGCTGGGCCCATAACCCAGAGGTCGATGGATCGAAACCATCCTCTGCTAAACAGTTTATTTTAAGTGCGAACAACATTTTTAAAAAATGTGTCGTTTCATGGGCATGTCTCAGTGCCATTATATATATTTTTTTACCTCTTCCAACAGTTCGTATAGGTCATACTGTTTACACAGTATCCCAGTGGCCTAAGACACTGGACTCCTAAGCCATGGATTGTGAGTTCTAGTCTTTTCTGAAGTGGATGGAAGCAGAGTGGTGCAGCGGGAGCGTGCTGGGCCCATAACCCAGAGGTCGATGGATCGAAACCATCCTCTGCTAAACAGTTTATTTTAAGTGCGAACAACATTTTTAAAAAATGTGTCGTTTCATGGGCATGTCTCAGTGCCATTATATATATTTTTTTACCTCTTCAAACAGTTCGTATAGGTCATACTGTTTACACAGTATCCCAGTGGCCTAAGACACTGGACTCCTAAGCCATGGATTGTGAGTTCTAGCCTTTTCTGAAGTGGATGGAAGCAGAGTGGCGCAGCGGGAGCGTGCTGGGCCCATAACCCAGAGGTCGATGGATCGAAACCATCCTCTGCTAAACAGTTTATTTTAAGTGCGAACAACATTTTTAAAAAATGTGTCGTTTCATGGGCATGTCTCAGTGCCATTATATATTTTTTTTTACCTCTTCCAACAGTTCGTATAGGTCATACTGTTTACACAGTATCCCAGTGGCCTAAGACACTGGACTCCTAAGCCATGGATTGTGAGTTCTAGCCTTTTCTGAAGTGGATGGAAGCAGAGTGGCGCAGCGGGAGCGTGCTGGGCCCATAACCCAGAGGTCGATGGATCGAAACCATCCTCTGCTAAACAGTTTATTTTAAGTGCGAACAACATTTTTTAAAAATGTGTCGTTTCATGGGCATGTCTCAGTGCCATTATATATATTTTTTTACCTCTTCCAACAGTTCGTATAGGTCATACTGTTTACACAGTATCCCAGTGGCCTAAGACACTGGACTCCTAAGCCATGGATTGTGAGTTCTAGTCTTTTCTGAAGTGGATGGAAGCAGAGTGGCGCAGCGGGAGCGTGCTGGGCCCATAACCCAGAGGTCGATGGATCGAAACCATCCTCTGCTAAACAGTTTATTTTAAGTGCGAACAACATTTTTAAAAAATGTGTCGTTTCGTGGGCATGTCTCAGTGCCATTATATATATTTTTTTACCTCTTCCAACAGTTCGTATAGGTCATACTGTTTACACAGTATCCCAGTGGCCTAAGACACTGGACTCCTAAGCCATGGATTGTGAGTTCTAGCCTTTTCTGAAGTGGATGGAAGCAGAGTGGCGCAGCGGGAGCGTGCTGGGCCCATAACCCAGAGGTCGATGGATCGAAACCATCCTCTGCTAAACAGTTTATTTTAAGTGCGAACAACATTTTTAAAAAATGTGTCGTTTCATGGGCATGTCTCAGTGCCATTATATATATTTTTTTACCTCTTCCAACAGTTCGTATAGGTCATACTGTTTACACAGTATCCCAGTGGCCTAAGACACTGGACTCCTAAGCCATGGATTGTGAGTTCTAGTCTTTTCTGAAGTGGATGGAAGCAGAGTGGCGCAGCGGGAGCGTGCTGGGCCCATAACCCAGAGGTCGATGGATCGAAACCATCCTCTGCTAAACAGTTTATTTTAAGTGCGAACAACATTTTTAAAAAATGTGTCGTTTCATGGGCATGTCTCAGTGCCATTATATATATTTTTTTACCTCTTCCAACAGTTCGTATAGGTCATACTGTTTACACAGTATCCCAGTGGCCTAAGACACTGGACTCCTAAGCCATGGATTGTGAGTTCTAGCATTTTCTGAAGTGGATGGAAGCAGAGTGGCGCAGCGGGAGCGTGCTGGGCCTATAACCCAAAGGTCGATGGATCGAAACCATCCTCTGCTAAACAGTTTATTTTAAGTGCGAACAACATTTTTAAAAAATGTGTCGTTTCATGGGCATGTCTCAGTGCCATTATATATTTTTTTTTACCTCTTCCAACAGTTCGTATAGGTCATACTGTTTACACAGTATCCCAGTGGCCTAAGACACTGGACTCCTAAGCCATGGATTGTGAGTTCTAGTCTTTTCTGAAGTGGCTGAGAGCAGAGTGGCGCAGCGGGAGCGTGCTGGGCCCATAACCCAGAGGTCGATGGATCGAAACCAACCTCTGCTAAACAGATTATTTTCAAAAATGAAACGCAAACAGAAATTAGAAAGCTAAATTTCATTTGCGTGTCTCAGTGCTATCCAGTACACATTGTTTTTACTGCTTCTATCAGTTCATACTATTTGCAAAAGGTAGACAGTGCCCCAGTGGCCTAATGGATAAGGCACTGGCCTCCTAAGCCAGCAATTGTGGGTTCAAGTCCCATCTGGGGTGGATGGAAGCAGAGTGGCGCAGCGGGAGCGTGCTGGGCCCATAACCCAGAGGTCGATGGATCGAAACCATCCTCTGCTAAACAGTTTATTTTAAGTGCGAACAACATTTTTAAAAAATGTGTCGTTTCATGGGCATGTCTCAGTGCCATTATATATATTTTTTTACGTCTTCCAACAGTTCGTATAGGTCATACTGTTTACACAGTATCCCAGTGGCCTAAGACACTGGACTCCTAAGCCATGGATTGTGAGTTCTAGTCTTTTCTGAAGTGGATGGAAGCAGAGTGGTGCAGCGGGAGCGTGCTGGGCCCATAACCCAGAGGTCGATGGATCGAAACCATCCTCTGCTAAACAGTTTATTTTAAGTGAAACAACATTTTTAAAAAATGTGTCGTTTCATGGGCATGTCTCAGTGCCATTATATATATTTTTTTACCTCTTCCAACAGTTCGTATAGGTCATACTGTTTACACAGTATCCCAGTGGCCTAAGACACTGGACTCCTAAGCCATGGATTGTGAGTTCTAGCCTTTTCTGAAGTGGATGGAAGCAGAGTGGCGCAGCGGGAGCGTGCTGGGCCCATAACCCAGAGATCGATGGATCGAAACCATCCTCTGCTAAACAGTTTATTTTAAGTGCGAACAACATTTTTAAAAAATGTGTCGTTTCATGGGCATGTCTCAGTGCCATTATATATATTTTTTTACCTCTTCCAACAGTTCGTATAGGTCATACTGTTTACACAGTATCCCAGTGGCCTAAGACACTGGACTCCTAAGCCATGGATTGTGAGTTCTAGCCTTTTCTGAAGTGGATGGAAGCAGAGTGGCGCAGAGTGGCGCAGCGGGAACGTGCTGGGCCCATAACCCAGAGGTCGATGGATCGAAACCATCCTCTGCTAAACAGTTTATTTTAAGTGCGAACAACATTTTTAAAAAATGTGTCGTTTCATGGGCATGTCTCAGTGCCATTATATATATTTTTTTACCTCTTCCAACAGTTCGTATAGGTCATACTGTTTACACAGTATCCCAGTGGCCTAAGACACTGGACTCCTAAGCCATGGATTGTGAGTTCTAGTCTTTTCTGAAGTGGCTGAGAGCAGAGTGGCGCAGCGGGAGCGTGCTGGGCCCATAACCCAGAGGTCGATGGATCGAAACCAACCTCTGCTAAACAGATTATTTTCAAAAATGAAACGCAAAAAGAAATTAGAAAGCTAAATTTCATTTGCGTGTCTCAGTGCTATCCAGTACACATTGTTTTTACTGCTTCTATCAGTTCATACTATTTGCAAAAGGTAGACAGTGCCCCAGTGGCCTAATGGATAAGGCACTGGCCTCCTAAGCCAGCAATTGTGGGTTCAAGTCCCATCTGGGGTGGATGGAAGCAGAGTGGCGCAGCGGGAGCGTGCTGGGCACATAACCCAGAAGGTCGATGGCTCGAAACCATCCTCTGCTAAACAGTTTATTTTAAGTGCGAACAACATTTTTAAAAAATGTGTCGTTTCATGGGCATGTCTCAGTGCCATTATATATATTTTTTACCTCTTCCAACAGTTCGTATAGGTCATACTGTTTACACAGTATCCCAGTGGCCTAAGACACTGGACTCCTAAGCCATGGATTGTGAGTTCTAGCCTTTTCTGAAGTGGATGGAAGCAGAGTGGCGCAGCGGGAGCGTGCTGGGCCCATAACCCAGAGGTCGATGGATCGAAACCATCCTCTGCTAAACAGTTTATTTTAAGTGCGAACAACATTTTTTTTAAATGTGTCGTTTCATGGGCATGTCTCAGTGCCATTATATATATTTTTTTACCTCTTCCAACAGTTCGTATAGGTCATACTGTTTACACAGTATCCCAGTGGCCTAAGACACTGGACTCCTAAGCCATGGATTGTGAGTTCTAGCCTTTTCTGAAGTGGATGGAAGCAGAGTGGCGCAGCGGGAGCGTGCTGGGCCCATAACCCAGAGGTCGATGGATCGAAACCATCCTCTGCTAAACAGTTTATTTTAAGTGCGAACAACATTTTTAAAAAATGTGTCGTTTTATGGGCATGTCTCAGTGCCATTATATATATTTTTTTACCTCTTCCAACAGTTCGTATAGGTCATACTGTTTACACAGTATCCCAGTGGCCTAAGACACTGGACTCCTAAGCCATGGATTGTGAGTTCTAGCCTTTTCTGAAGTGGATGGAAGCAGAGTGGCGCAGCGGGAGCGTGCTGGGCCCATAACCCAGAGGTCGATGGATCGAAACCATCCTCTGCTAAACAGATTATTTTCAAAAATGAAACGCAAACAGAAATTAGAAAGCTAAATTTCATTTGCGTGTCTCAGTGCTATCCAGTACACATTGTTTTTACTGCTTCTATCAGTTCATACTATTTGCAAAAGGTAGACAGTGCCCCAGTGGCCTAATGGATAAGGCACTGGCCTCCTAAGCCAGGGATTGATTGTGTGTTCAAGTCCCATCTGCGGTGGATGGAAGCAGAGTGGCGCAGCGGGAGCGTGCTGGGCCCATAACCCAGAGGTCGATGGATCGAAACCATCCTCTGCTAAACAGTTTATTTTAAGTGCGAACAACATTTTTAAAAAATGTGTCGTTTCATGGGCATGTCTCAGTGCCATTATATATATTTTTTTACCTCTTCCAACAGTTCGTATAGGTCATACTGTTTACACAGTATCCCAGTGGCCTAAGACACTGGACTCCTAAGCCATGGATTGTGAGTTCTAGTCTTTTCTGAAGTGGATGGAAGCAGAGTGGTGCAGCGGGAGCGTGCTGGGCCCATAACCCAGAGGTCGATGGATCGAAACCATCCTCTGCTAAACAGTTTATTTTAAGTGCGAACAACATTTTTAAAAAATGTGTCGTTTCATGGGCATGTCTCAGTGCCATTATATATATTTTTTTACCTCTTCCAACAGTTCGTATAGGTCATACTGTTTACACAGTATCCCAGTGGCCTAAGACACTGGACTCCTAAGCCATGGATTGTGAGTTCTAGCCTTTTCTGAAGTGGATGGAAGCAGAGTGGCGCAGCGGGAGCGTGCTGGGCCCATAACCCAGAGGTCGATGGATCGAAACCATCCTCTGCTAAACAGTTTATTTTAAGTGCGAACAACATTTTTAAAAAATGTGTCGTTTTATGGGCATGTCTCAGTGCCATTATATATATTTTTTTACCTCTTCCAACAGTTCGTATAGGTCATACTGTTTACACAGTATCCCAGTGGCCTAAGACACTGGACTCCTAAGCCATGGATTGTGAGTTCTAGCCTTTTCTGAAGTGGATGGAAGCAGAGTGGCGCAGCGGGAGCGTGCTGGGCCCATAACCCAGAGGTCGATGGATCGAAACCATCCTCTGCTAAACAGTTTATTTTAAGTGCGAACAACATTTTTAAAAAATGTGTCGTTTCATGGGCATGTCTCAGTGCCATTATATATATTTTTTTACCTCTTCCAACAGTTCGTATAGGTCATACTGTTTACACAGTATCCCAGTGGCCTAAGACACTGGACTCCTAAGCCATGGATTGTGAGTTCTAGTCTTTTCTGAAGTGGATGGAAGCAGAGTGGTGCAGCGGGAGCGTGCTGGGCCCATAACCCAGAGGTCGATGGATCGAAACCATCCTCTGCTAAACAGTTTATTTTAAGTGCGAACAACATTTTTAAAAAATGTGTCGTTTCATGGGCATGTCTCAGTGCCATTATATATATTTTTTTACCTCTTCCAACAGTTCGTATAGGTCATACTGTTTACACAGTATCCCAGTGGCCTAAGACACTGGACTCCTAAGCCATGGATTGTGAGTTCTAGCCTTTTCTGAAGTGGATGGAAGCAGAGTGGCGCAGCGGGAGCGTGCTGGGCCCATAACCCAGAGGTCGATGGATCGAAACCATCCTCTGCTAAACAGTTTATTTTAAGTGCGAACAACATTTTTAAAAAATGTGTCGTTTCATGGGCATGTCTCAGTGCCATTATATATATTTTTTTACCTCTTCCAACAGTTCGTATAGGTCATACTGTTTACACAGTATCCCAGTGGCCTAAGACACTGGACTCCTAAGCCATGGATTGTGAGTTCTAGCCTTTTCTGAAGTGGATGGAAGCAGAGTGGCGCAGCGGGAGCGTGCTTGGCCCATAACCCAGAGGTCGATGGATCGAAACCATCCTCTGCTAAACAGTTTATTTTAAGTGCGAACAACATTTTTAAAAAATGTGTCGTTTTATGGGCATGTCTCAGTGCCATTATATATATTTTTTTACCTCTTCCAACAGTTCGTATAGGTCATACTGTTTACACAGTATCCCAGTGGCCTAAGACACTGGACTCCTAAGCCATGGATTGTGAGTTCTAACCTTTTCTGAAGTGGATGGAAGCAGAGTGGCGCAGCGGGAGCGTGCTGGGCCCATAACCCAGAGGTCGATGGATCGAAACCATCCTCTGCTAAACAGTTTATTTTAAGTGCGAACAACATTTTTAAAAAATGTGTCGTTTCATGGGCATGTCTCAGTGCCATTATATATATTTTTTTACCTCTTCCAACAGTTCGTATAGGTCATACTGTTTACACAGTATCCCAGTGGCCTAAGACACTGGACTCCTAAGCCATGGATTGTGAGTTCTAGTCTTTTCTGAAGTGGATGGAAGCAGAGTGGTGCAGCGGGAGCGTGCTGGGCCCATAACCCAGAGGTCGATGGATCGAAACCATCCTCTGCTAAACAGTTTATTTTAAGTGCGAACAACATTTTTAAAAAATGTGTCGTTTTATGGGCATGTCTCAGTGCCATTATATATATTTTTTTACCTCTTCCAACAGTTCGTATAGGTCATACTGTTTACACAGTATCCCAGTGGCCTAAGACACTGGACTCCTAAGCCATGGATTGTGAGTTCTAACCTTTTCTGAAGTGGATGGAAGCAGAGTGGCGCAGCGGGAGCGTGCTGGGCCCATAACCCAGAGGTCGATGGATCGAAACCATCCTCTGCTAAACAGTTTATTTTAAGTGCGAACAACATTTTTAAAAAATGTGTCGTTTCATGGGCATGTCTCAGTGCCATTATATATATTTTTTTACCTCTTCCAACAGTTCGTATAGGTCATACTGTTTACACAGTATCCCAGTGGCCTAAGACACTGGACTCCTAAGCCATGGATTGTGAGTTCTAGCATTTTCTGAAGTGGATGGAAGCAGAGTGGCGCAGCGGGAGCGTGCTGGGCCTATAACCCAAAGGTCGATGGATCGAAACCATCCTCTGCTAAACAGTTTATTTTAAGTGCGAACAACATTTTTAAAAAATGTGTCGTTTCATGGGCATGTCTCAGTGCCATTATATATTTTTTTTTACCTCTTCCAACAGTTCGTATAGGTCATACTGTTTACACAGTATCCCAGTGGCCTAAGACACTGGACTCCTAAGCCATGGATTGTGAGTTCTAGTCTTTTCTGAAGTGGCTGAGAGCAGAGTGGCGCAGCGGGAGCGTGCTGGGCCCATAACCCAGAGGTCGATGGATCGAAACCAACCTCTGCTAAACAGATTATTTTCAAAAATGAAACGCAAACAGAAATTAGAAAGCTAAATTTCATTTGCGTGTCTCAGTGCTATCCAGTACACATTGTTTTTACTGCTTCTATCAGTTCATACTATTTGCAAAAGGTAGACAGTGCCCCAGTGGCCTAATGGATAAGGCACTGGCCTCCTAAGCCAGCAATTGTGGGTTCAAGTCCCATCTGGGGTGGATGGAAGCAGAGTGGCGCAGCGGGAGCGTGCTGGGCCCATAACCCAGAGGTCGATGGATCGAAACCATCCTCTGCTAAACAGTTTATTTTAAGTGCGAACAACATTTTTAAAAAATGTGTCGTTTCATGGGCATGTCTCAGTGCCATTATATATATTTTTTTACGTCTTCCAACAGTTCGTATAGGTCATACTGTTTACACAGTATCCCAGTGGCCTAAGACACTGGACTCCTAAGCCATGGATTGTGAGTTCTAGTCTTTTCTGAAGTGGATGGAAGCAGAGTGGTGCAGCGGGAGCGTGCTGGGCCCATAACCCAGAGGTCGATGGATCGAAACCATCCTCTGCTAAACAGTTTATTTTAAGTGAAACAACATTTTTAAAAAATGTGTCGTTTCATGGGCATGTCTCAGTGCCATTATATATATTTTTTTACCTCTTCCAACAGTTCGTATAGGTCATACTGTTTACACAGTATCCCAGTGGCCTAAGACACTGGACTCCTAAGCCATGGATTGTGAGTTCTAGCCTTTTCTGAAGTGGATGGAAGCAGAGTGGCGCAGCGGGAGCGTGCTGGGCCCATAACCCAGAGATCGATGGATCGAAACCATCCTCTGCTAAACAGTTTATTTTAAGTGCGAACAACATTTTTAAAAAATGTGTCGTTTCATGGGCATGTCTCAGTGCCATTATATATATTTTTTTACCTCTTCCAACAGTTCGTATAGGTCATACTGTTTACACAGTATCCCAGTGGCCTAAGACACTGGACTCCTAAGCCATGGATTGTGAGTTCTAGCCTTTTCTGAAGTGGATGGAAGCAGAGTGGCGCAGAGTGGCGCAGCGGGAACGTGCTGGGCCCATAACCCAGAGGTCGATGGATCGAAACCATCCTCTGCTAAACAGTTTATTTTAAGTGCGAACAACATTTTTAAAAAATGTGTCGTTTCATGGGCATGTCTCAGTGCCATTATATATATTTTTTTACCTCTTCCAACAGTTCGTATAGGTCATACTGTTTACACAGTATCCCAGTGGCCTAAGACACTGGACTCCTAAGCCATGGATTGTGAGTTCTAGTCTTTTCTGAAGTGGCTGAGAGCAGAGTGGCGCAGCGGGAGCGTGCTGGGCCCATAACCCAGAGGTCGATGGATCGAAACCAACCTCTGCTAAACAGATTATTTTCAAAAATGAAACGCAAAAAGAAATTAGAAAGCTAAATTTCATTTGCGTGTCTCAGTGCTATCCAGTACACATTGTTTTTACTGCTTCTATCAGTTCATACTATTTGCAAAAGGTAGACAGTGCCCCAGTGGCCTAATGGATAAGGCACTGGCCTCCTAAGCCAGCAATTGTGGGTTCAAGTCCCATCTGGGGTGGATGGAAGCAGAGTGGCGCAGCGGGAGCGTGCTGGGCACATAACCCAGAAGGTCGATGGCTCGAAACCATCCTCTGCTAAACAGTTTATTTTAAGTGCGAACAACATTTTTAAAAAATGTGTCGTTTCATGGGCATGTCTCAGTGCCATTATATATATTTTTTACCTCTTCCAACAGTTCGTATAGGTCATACTGTTTACACAGTATCCCAGTGGCCTAAGACACTGGACTCCTAAGCCATGGATTGTGAGTTCTAGCCTTTTCTGAAGTGGATGGAAGCAGAGTGGCGCAGCGGGAGCGTGCTGGGCCCATAACCCAGAGGTCGATGGATCGAAACCATCCTCTGCTAAACAGTTTATTTTAAGTGCGAACAACATTTTTTTTAAATGTGTCGTTTCATGGGCATGTCTCAGTGCCATTATATATATTTTTTTACCTCTTCCAACAGTTCGTATAGGTCATACTGTTTACACAGTATCCCAGTGGCCTAAGACACTGGACTCCTAAGCCATGGATTGTGAGTTCTAGCCTTTTCTGAAGTGGATGGAAGCAGAGTGGCGCAGCGGGAGCGTGCTGGGCCCATAACCCAGAGGTCGATGGATCGAAACCATCCTCTGCTAAACAGTTTATTTTAAGTGCGAACAACATTTTTAAAAAATGTGTCGTTTCATGGGCATGTGTCAGTGCCATTATATATATTTTTTTACCTCTTCCAACAGTTCGTATAGGTCATACTGTTTACACAGTATCCCAGTGGCCTAAGACACTGGACTCCTAAGCCATGGATTGTGAGTTCTAGCCTTTTCTGAAGTGGATGGAAGCAGAGTGGCGCAGCGGGAGCGTGCTGGGCCCATAACCCAGAGGTCGATGGATCGAAACCATCCTCTGCTAAACAGATTATTTTCAAAAATGAAACGCAAACAGAAATTAGAAAGCTAAATTTCATTTGCGTGTCTCAGTGCTATCCAGTACACATTGTTTTTACTGCTTCTATCAGTTCATACTATTTGCAAAAGGTAGACAGTGCCCCAGTGGCCTAATGGATAAGGCACTGGCCTCCTAAGCCAGGGATTGATTGTGTGTTCAAGTCCCATCTGGGGTGGATGGAAGCAGAGTGGCGCAGCGGGAGCGTGCTGGGCCCATAACCCAGAGGTCGATGGATCGAAACCATCCTCTGCTAAACAGTTTATTTTAAGTGCGAACAACATTTTTAAAAAATGTGTCGTTTCATGGGCATGTCTCAGTGCCATTATATATATTTTTTACCTCTTCCAACAGTTCGTATAGGTCATACTGTTTACACAGTATCCCAGTGGCCTAAGACACTGGACTCCTAAGCCATGGATTGTGAGTTCTAGCCTTTTCTGAAGTGGATGGAAGCAGAGTGGCGCAGCGGGAGCGTGCTGGGCCCATAACCCAGAGGTCGATGGATCGAAACCATCCTCTGCTAAACAGTTTATTTTAAGTGCGAACAACATTTTTTTTAAATGTGTCGTTTCATGGGCATGTCTCAGTGCCATTATATATATTTTTTTACCTCTTCCAACAGTTCGTATAGGTCATACTGTTTACACAGTATCCCAGTGGCCTAAGACACTGGACTCCTAAGCCATGGATTGTGAGTTCTAGCCTTTTCTGAAGTGGATGGAAGCAGAGTGGCGCAGCGGGAGCGTGCTGGGCCCATAACCCAGAGGTCGATGGATCGAAACCATCCTCTGCTAAACAGTTTATTTTAAGTGCGAACAACATTTTTAAAAAATGTGTCGTTTCATGGGCATGTCTCAGTGCCATTATATATATTTTTTTTACCTCTTCCAACAGTTCGTATAGGTCATACTGTTTACACAGTATCCCAGTGGCCTAAGACACTGGACTCCTAAGCCATGGATTGTGAGTTCTAGTCTTTTCTGAAGTGGCTGAGAGCAGAGTGGCGGAGCGGGAGCGTGCTGGGCCCATAACCCAGAGGTCGATGGATCGAAACCATCCTCTGCTAAACAGATTATTTTCAAAAATGAAACGCAAACAGAAATTAGAAAGCTAAATTTCATTTGCGTGTCTCAGTGCTATCCAGTACACATTGTTTTTACTGCTTCTATCAGTTCATACTATTTGCAAAAGGTAGACAGTGCCCCAGTGGCCTAATGGATAAGGCACTGGCCTCCTAAGCCAGGGATTGTGGGTTCAAGTCCCATCTGGGGTGGATGGAAGCAGTGTGGCGCAGCGGGAGCGTGCTGGGCCCATAACCCAGAGGTCGATGGATCGAAACCATCCTCTGCTAAACAGTTTATTTTAAGTGCGAACAACATTTTTAAAAAATGTGTCGTTTCATGGGCATGTCTCAGTGCCATTATATATATTTTTTTACCTCTTCCAACAGTTCGTATAGGTCATACTGTTTACACAGTATCCCAGTGGCCTAAGACACTGGACTCCTAAGCCATGGATTGTGATTTCTAGCCTTTTCTGAAGTGGATGGAAGCAGAGTGGCGCAGCGGGAGCGTGCTGGGCCCATAACCCAGAGGTCGATGGATCGAAACCATCCTCTGCTAAACAGTTTATTTTAAGTGCGAACAACATTTTTAAAAAATGTGTCGTTTCATGGGCATGTCTCAGTGCCATTATATATATTTTTTTACCTCTTCCAACAGTTCGTATAGGTCATACTGTTTA
>NC_143028.1:10200000-10272500 GCF_057628025.1 Oncorhynchus mykiss
GATCGAAACCATCCTCTGCTAAACAGTTTATTTTAAGTGCGAACAACATTTTTAAAAAATGTGTCGTTTCATGGGCATGTCTCAGTGCCATTATATATTTTTTTTTACCTCTTCCAACAGTTCGTATAGGTCATACTGTTTACACAGTATCCCAGTGGCCTAAGACACTGGACTCCTAAGCCATGGATTGTGAGTTCTAGCCTTTTCTGAAGTGGATGGAAGCAGAGTGGCGCAGCGGGAGCGTGCTGGGCCCATAACCCAGAGGTCGATGGATCGAAACCATCCTCTGCTAAACAGTTTATTTTAAGTGCGAACAACATTTTTAAAAAATGTGTCGTTTCATGGGCATGTCTCAGTGCCATTATATATATTTTTTTACCTCTTCCAACAGTTCGTATAGGTCATACTGTTTACACAGTATCCCAGTGGCCTAAGACACTGGACTCCTAAGCCATGGATTGTGAGTTCTAGCCTTTTCTGAAGTGGATGGAAGCAGAGTGGCGCAGCGGGAGCGTGCTGGGCCCATAACCCAGAGGTAGATGGATCGAAACCATCCTCTGCTAAACAGTTTATTTTAAGTGCGAACAACATTTTTAAAAAATGTGTCGTTTCATGGGCATGTCTCAGTGCCATTATATATATTTTTTTACCTCTTCCAACAGTTCGTATAGGTCATACTGTTTACACAGTATCCCAGTGGCCTAAGACACTGGACTCCTAAGCCATGGATTGTGAGTTCTAGCCTTTTCTGAAGTGGATGGAAGCAGAGTGGCGCAGCGGGAGCGTGCTGGGCCCATAACCCAGAGGTCGATGGATCGAAACCATCCTCTGCTAAACAGTTTATTTTAAGTGCGAACAACATTTTTAAAAAATGTGTCGTTTCATGGGCATGTCTCAGTGCCATTATATATATTTTTTTACCTCTTCCAACAGTTCGTATAGGTCATACTGTTTACACAGTATCCCAGTGGCCTAAGACACTGGACTCCTAAGCCATGGATTGTGAGTTCTAGCCTTTTCTGAAGTGGATGGAAGCAGAGTGGCGCAGCGGGAGCGTGCTGGGCCCATAACCCAGAGGTCGATGGATCGAAACCATCCTCTGCTAAACAGTTTATTTTAAGTGCGAACAACATTTTTAAAAAATGTGTCGTTTCATGGGCATGTCTCAGTGCCATTATATATATTTTTTTACCTCTTCCAACAGTTCGTATAGGTCATACTGTTTACACAGTATCCCAGTGGCCTAAGACACTGGACTCCTAAGCCATGGATTGTGAGTTCTAGTCTTTTCTGAAGTGGATGGAAGCAGAGTGGCGCAGCGGGAGCGTGCTGGGCCCATAACCCAGAGGTCGATGGATCGAAACCATCCTCTGCTAAACAGTTTATTTTAAGTGCGAACAACATTTTTAAAAAATGTGTCGTTTCATGGGCATGTCTCAGTGCCATTATATATATTTTTTTACCTCTTCCAACAGTTCGTATAGGTCATACTGTTTACACAGTATCCCAGTGGCCTAAGACACTGGACTCCTAAGCCATGGATTGTGAGTTCTAGCCTTTTCTGAAGTGGATGGAAGCAGAGTGGCGCAGCGGGAGCGTGCTGGGCCCATAACCCAGAGGTCGATGGATCGAAACCATCCTCTGCTAAACAGTTTATTTTAAGTGCGAACAACATTTTTAAAAAATGTGTCGTTTCATGGGCATGTCTCAGTGCCATTATATATATTTTTTTACCTCTTCCAACAGTTCGTATAGGTCATACTGTTTACACAGTATTCCAGTGGCCTAAGACACTGGACTCCTAAGCCATGGATTGTGAGTTCTAGCCTTTTCTGAAGTGGATGGAAGCAGAGTGGTGCAGCGGGAGCGTGCTGGGCCCATAACCCAGAGGTCGATGGATCGAAACCATCCTCTGCTAAACAGTTTATTTTAAGTGCGAACAACATTTTTAAAAAATGTGTCGTTTCATGGGCATGTCTCAGTGCCATTATATATATTTTTTTTACCTCTTCCAACAGTTCGTATAGGTCATACTGTTTACACAGTATCCCAGTGGCCTAAGACACTGGACTCCTAAGCCATGGATTGTGAGTTCTAGTCTTTTCTGAAGTGGCTGAGAGCAGAGTGGCGGAGCGGGAGCGTGCTGGGCCCATAACCCAGAGGTCGATGGATCGAAACCATCCTCTGCTAAACAGATTATTTTCAAAAATGAAACGCAAACAGAAATTAGAAAGCTAAATTTCATTTGCGTGTCTCAGTGCTATCCAGTACACATTGTTTTTACTGCTTCTATCAGTTCATACTATTTGCAAAAGGTAGACAGTGCCCCAGTGGCCTAATGGATAAGGCACTGGCCTCCTAAGCCAGGGATTGTGGGTTCAAGTCCCATCTGGGGTGGATGGAAGCAGTGTGGCGCAGCGGGAGCGTGCTGGGCCCATAACCCAGAGGTCGATGGATCGAAACCATCCTCTGCTAAACAGTTTATTTTAAGTGCGAACAACATTTTTAAAAAATGTGTCGTTTCATGGGCATGTCTCAGTGCCATTATATATATTTTTTTACCTCTTCCAACAGTTCGTATAGGTCATACTGTTTACACAGTATCCCAGTGGCCTAAGACACTGGACTCCTAAGCCATGGATTGTGATTTCTAGCCTTTTCTGAAGTGGATGGAAGCAGAGTGGCGCAGCGGGAGCGTGCTGGGCCCATAACCCAGAGGTCGATGGATCGAAACCATCCTCTGCTAAACAGTTTATTTTAAGTGCGAACAACATTTTTAAAAAATGTGTCGTTTCATGGGCATGTCTCAGTGCCATTATATATATTTTTTTACCTCTTCCAACAGTTCGTATAGGTCATACTGTTTACACAGTATCCCAGTGGCCTAAGACACTGGACTCCTAAGCCATGGATTGTGAGTTCTAGCCTTTTCTGAAGTGGATGGAAGCAGAGTGGCTCAGCGGGAGCGTGCTGGGCCCATAACCCAGAGGTCGATGGATCGAAACCATCCTCTGCTAAACAGTTTATTTTAAGTGCGAACAACATTTTTAAAAAATGTGTCGTTTCATGGGCATGTCTCAGTGCCATTATATATATTTTTTTACCTCTTCCAACAGTTCGTATAGGTCATACTGTTTACACAGTATCCCAGTGGCCTAAGACACTGGACTCCTAAGCCATGGATTGTGAGTTCTAGCCTTTTCTGAAGTGGATGGAAGCTGAGTGGCGCAGCGGGAGCGTGCTGGGCCCATAACCCAGAGGTCGATGGATCGAAACCATCCTCTGCTAAACAGTTTATTTTAAGTGCGAACAACATTTTTAAAAAATGTGTCGTTTCATGGGCATGTCTCAGTGCCATTATATATATTTTTTTACCTCTTCCAACAGTTCGTATAGGTCATACTGTTTACACAGTATCCCAGTGGCCTAAGACACTGGACTCCTAAGCCATGGATTGTGAGTTCTAGCCTTTTCTGAAGTGGATGGAAGCAGAGTGGCGCAGCGGGAGCGTGCTGGGCCCATAACCCAGAGGTCGATGGATCGAAACCATCCTCTGCTAAACAGTTTATTTTAAGTGCGAACAACATTTTTAAAAAATGTGTCGTTTCATGGGCATGTCTCAGTGCCATTATATATATTTTTTTACCTCTTCCAACAGTTCGTATAGGTCATACTGTTTACACAGTATCCCAGTGGCCTAAGACACTGGACTCCTAAGCCATGGATTGTGAGTTCTAGCCTTTTCTGAAGTGGATGGAAGCAGAGTGGCGCAGCGGGAGCGTGCTGGGCCCATAACCCAGAGGTCGATGGATCGAAACCATCCTCTGCTAAACAGTTTATTTTAAGTGCGAACAACATTTTTAAAAAATGTGTCGTTTCATGGGCATGTCTCAGTGCCATTATATATATTTTTTTACCTCTTCCAACAGTTCGTATAGGTCATACTGTTTACACAGTATCCCAGTGGCCTAAGACACTGGACTCCTAAGCCATGGATTGTGAGTTCTAGCCTTTTCTGAAGTGGATGGAAGCAGAGTGGCGCAGCGGGAGCGTGCTGGGCCCATAACCCAGAGGTCGATGGATCGAAACCATCCTCTGCTAAACAGTTTATTTTAAGTGCGAACAACATTTTTAAAAAATGTGTCGTTTCATGGGCATGTCTCAGTGCCATTATATATATTTTTTTTCCTCTTCCAACAGTTCGTATAGGTCATACTGTTTACACAGTATCCCAGTGGCCTAAGACACTGGACTCCTAAGCCATGGATTGTGAGTTCTAGCCTTTTCTGAAGTGGATGGAAGCAGAGTGGCGCAGCGGGAGCGTGCTGGGCCCATAACCCAGAGGTCGATGGATCGAAACCATCCTCTGCTAAACAGTTTATTTTAAGTGCGAACAACATTTTTAAAAAATGTGTCGTTTCATGGGCATGTCTCAGTGCCATTATATATATTTTTTTACCTCTTCCAACAGTTCGTATAGGTCATACTGTTTACACAGTATCCCAGTGGCCTAAGACACTGGACTCCTAAGCCATGGATTGTGAGTTCTAGCCTTTTCTGAAGTGGATGGAATCAGAGTGGCGCAGCGGGAGTGTGCTGGGCCCGTAACCCAGAGGTCGATGGATCGAAACCATCCTCTGCTAAACAGTTTATTTTAAGTGCGAACAACATTTTTAAAAAATGTGTCGTTTCATGGGCATGTCTCAGTGCCATTATATATATTTTTTTACCTCTTCCAACAGTTCGTATAGGTCATACTGTTTACACAGTATCCCAGTGGCCTAAGACACTGGACTCCTAAGCCATGGATTGTGAGTTCTAGCCTTTTCTGAAGTGGATGGAAGCAGAGTGGCGCAGCGGGAGCGTGCTGGGCCCATAACCCAGAGGTCGATGGATCGAAACCATCCTCTGCTAAACAGTTTATTTTAAGTGCGAACAACATTTTAAAAAAATGTGTCGTTTCATGGGCATGTCTCAGTGCCATTATATATATTTTTTTACCTCTTCCAACAGTTCGTATAGGTCATACTGTTTACACAGTATCCCAGTGGCCTAAGACACTGGACTCCTAAGCCATGGATTGTGAGTTCTAGCCTTTTCTGAAGTGGATGGAAGCAGAGTGGCGCAGCGGGAGCGTGCTGGGCCCATAACCCAGAGGTCGATGGATCGAAACCATCCTCTGCTAAACAGTTTATTTTAAGTGCGAACAACATTTTTAAAAAATGTGTCGTTTCATGGGCATGTCTCAGTGCCATTATATATATTTTTTTACCTCTTCCAACAGTTCGTATAGGTCATACTGTTTACACAGTATCCCAGTGGCCTAAGACACTGGACTCCTAAGCCATGGATTGTGAGTTCTAGTCTTTTCTGAAGTGGATGGAAGCAGAGTGGCGCAGCGGGAGCGTGCTGGGCCCATAACCCAGAGGTCGATGGATCGAAACCATCCTCTGCTAAACAGTTTATTTTAAGTGCGAACAACATTTTTAAAAAATGTGTCGTTTCATGGGCATGTCTCAGTGCCATTATATATATTTTTTTACCTCTTCCAACAGTTCGTATAGGTCATACTGTTTACACAGTATCCCAGTGGCCTAAGACACTGGACTCCTAAGCCATGGATTGTGATTTCTAGCCTTTTCTGAAGTGGATGGAAGCAGAGTGGCGCAGCGGGAGCGTGCTGGGCCCATAACCCAGAGGTCGATGGATCGAAACCATCCTCTGCTAAACAGTTTATTTTAAGTGCGAACAACATTTTTAAAAAATGTGTCGTTTCATGGGCATGTCTCAGTGCCATTATATATATTTTTTTACCTCTTCCAACAGTTCGTATAGGTCATACTGTTTACACAGTATCCCAGTGGCCTAAGACACTGGACTCCTAAGCCATGGATTGTGAGTTCTAGCCTTTTCTGAAGTGGATGGAAGCAGAGTGGCTCAGCGGGAGCGTGCTGGGCCCATAACCCAGAGGTCGATGGATCGAAACCATCCTCTGCTAAACAGTTTATTTTAAGTGCGAACAACATTTTTAAAAAATGTGTCGTTTCATGGGCATGTCTCAGTGCCATTATATATATTTTTTTACCTCTTCCAACAGTTCGTATAGGTCATACTGTTTACACAGTATCCCAGTGGCCTAAGACACTGGACTCCTAAGCCATGGATTGTGAGTTCTAGCCTTTTCTGAAGTGGATGGAAGCTGAGTGGCGCAGCGGGAGCGTGCTGGGCCCATAACCCAGAGGTCGATGGATCGAAACCATCCTCTGCTAAACAGTTTATTTTAAGTGCGAACAACATTTTTAAAAAATGTGTCGTTTCATGGGCATGTCTCAGTGCCATTATATATATTTTTTTACCTCTTCCAACAGTTCGTATAGGTCATACTGTTTACACAGTATCCCAGTGGCCTAAGACACTGGACTCCTAAGCCATGGATTGTGAGTTCTAGCCTTTTCTGAAGTGGATGGAAGCAGAGTGGCGCAGCGGGAGCGTGCTGGGCCCATAACCCAGAGGTCGATGGATCGAAACCATCCTCTGCTAAACAGTTTATTTTAAGTGCGAACAACATTTTTAAAAAATGTGTCGTTTCATGGGCATGTCTCAGTGCCATTATATATATTTTTTTACCTCTTCCAACAGTTCGTATAGGTCATACTGTTTACACAGTATCCCAGTGGCCTAAGACACTGGACTCCTAAGCCATGGATTGTGAGTTCTAGCCTTTTCTGAAGTGGATGGAAGCAGAGTGGCGCAGCGGGAGCGTGCTGGGCCCATAACCCAGAGGTCGATGGATCGAAACCATCCTCTGCTAAACAGTTTATTTTAAGTGCGAACAACATTTTTAAAAAATGTGTCGTTTCATGGGCATGTCTCAGTGCCATTATATATATTTTTTTACCTCTTCCAACAGTTCGTATAGGTCATACTGTTTACACAGTATCCCAGTGGCCTAAGACACTGGACTCCTAAGCCATGGATTGTGAGTTCTAGCCTTTTCTGAAGTGGATGGAAGCAGAGTGGCGCAGCGGGAGCGTGCTGGGCCCATAACCCAGAGGTCGATGGATCGAAACCATCCTCTGCTAAACAGTTTATTTTAAGTGCGAACAACATTTTTAAAAAATGTGTCGTTTCATGGGCATGTCTCAGTGCCATTATATATATTTTTTTTCCTCTTCCAACAGTTCGTATAGGTCATACTGTTTACACAGTATCCCAGTGGCCTAAGACACTGGACTCCTAAGCCATGGATTGTGAGTTCTAGCCTTTTCTGAAGTGGATGGAAGCAGAGTGGCGCAGCGGGAGCGTGCTGGGCCCATAACCCAGAGGTCGATGGATCGAAACCATCCTCTGCTAAACAGTTTATTTTAAGTGCGAACAACATTTTTAAAAAATGTGTCGTTTCATGGGCATGTCTCAGTGCCATTATATATATTTTTTTACCTCTTCCAACAGTTCGTATAGGTCATACTGTTTACACAGTATCCCAGTGGCCTAAGACACTGGACTCCTAAGCCATGGATTGTGAGTTCTAGCCTTTTCTGAAGTGGATGGAAGCAGAGTGGCGCAGCGGGAGCGTGCTGGGCCCATAACCCAGAGGTCGATGGATCGAAACCATCCTCTGCTAAACAGTTTATTTTAAGTGCGAACAACATTTTTAAAAAATGTGTCGTTTCATGGGCATGTCTCAGTGCCATTATATATATTTTTTTACCTCTTCCAACAGTTCGTATAGGTCATACTGTTTACACAGTATCCCAGTGGCCTAAGACACTGGACTCCTAAGCCATGGATTGTGAGTTCTAGTCTTTTCTGAAGTGGATGGAAGCAGAGTGGCGCAGCGGGAGCGTGCTGGGCCCATAACCCAGAGGTCGATGGATCGAAACCATCCTCTGCTAAACAGTTTATTTTAAGTGCGAACAACATTTTTAAAAAATGTGTCGTTTCATGGGCATGTCTCAGTGCCATTATATATATTTTTTTACCTCTTCCAACAGTTCGTATAGGTCATACTGTTTACACAGTATCCCAGTGGCCTAAGACACTGGACTCCTAAGCCATGGATTGTGAGTTCTAGCCTTTTCTGAAGTGTATGGAAGCAGAGTGGCGCAGCGGGAGCGTGCTGGGCCCATAACCCAGAGGTCGATGGATCGAAACCATCCTCTGCTAAACAGTTTATTTTAAGTGCGAACAACATTTTTTTTAAATGTGTCGTTTCATGGGCATGTCTCAGTGCCATTATATATATTTTTTTACCTCTTCCAACAGTTCGTATAGGTCATACTGTTTACACAGTATCCCAGTGGCCTAAGACACTGGACTCCTAAGCCATGGATTGTGAGTTCTAGCCTTTTCTGAAGTGGATGGAATCAGAGTGGCGCAGCGGGAGCGTGCTGGGCCCATAACCCAGAGGTCGATGGATCGAAACCATCCTCTGCTAAACAGTTTATTTTAAGTGCGAACAACATTTTTAAAAAATGTGTCGTTTCAGTGCCATTATATATATTTTTTTACCTCTTCCAACAGTTCGTATAGGTCATACTGTTTACACAGTATCCCAGTGGCCTAAGACACTGGACTCCTAAGCCATGGATTGTGAGTTCTAGCCTTTTCTGAAGTGGATGGAAGCAGAGTGGCGCAGCGGGAGCGTGCTGGGCCCATAACCCAGAGGTCGATGGATCGAAACCATCCTCTGCTAAACAGTTTATTTTAAGTGCGAACAACATTTTAAAAAAATGTGTCGTTTCATGGGCATGTCTCAGTGCCATTATATATATTTTTTTACCTCTTCCAACAGTTCGTATAGGTCATACTGTTTACACAGTATCCCAGTGGCCTAAGACACTGGACTCCTAAGCCATGGATTGTGAGTTCTAGCCTTTTCTGAAGTGGATGGAAGCAGAGTGGCGCAGCGGGAGCGTGCTGGGCCCATAACCCAGAGGTCGATGGATCGAAACCATCCTCTGCTAAACAGTTTATTTTAAGTGCGAACAACATTTTTAAAAAATGTGTCGTTTCATGGGCATGTCTCAGTGCCATTATATATATTTTTTTACCTCTTCCAACAGTTCGTATAGGTCATACTGTTTACACAGTATCCCAGTGGCCTAAGACACTGGACTCCTAAGCCATGGATTGTGAGTTCTAGTCTTTTCTGAAGTGGATGGAAGCAGAGTGGCGCAGCGGGAGCGTGCTGGGCCCATAACCCAGAGGTCGATGGATAGAAACCATCCTCTGCTAAACAGTTTATTTTAAGTGCGAACAACATTTTTAAAAAATGTGTCGTTTCATGGGCATGTCTCAGTGCCATTATATATATTTTTTTACCTCTTCCAACAGTTCGTATAGGTCATACTGTTTACACAGTATCCCAGTGGCCTAAGACACTGGACTCCTAAGCCATGGATTGTGAGTTCTAGCCTTTTCTGAAGTGGATGGAAGCAGAGTGGCGCAGCGGGAGCGTGCTGGGCCCATAACCCAGAGGTCGATGGATCGAAACCATCCTCTGCTAAACAGTTTATTTTAAGTGCGAACAACATTTTTAAAAAATGTGTCGTTTCATGGGCATGTCTCAGTGCCATTATATATATTTTTTTACCTCTTCCAACAGTTCGTATAGGTCATACTGTTTACACAGTATCCCAGTGGCCTAAGACACTGGACTCCTAAGCCATGGATTGTGAGTTCTAGCCTTTTCTGAAGTGGATGGAAGCAGAGTGGCGCAGCGGGAGCGTGCTGGGCCCATAACCCAGAGGTCAATGGATCGAAACCATCCTCTGCTAAACAGTTTACTTTAAGTGCGAACAACATTTTTAAAAAATGTGTCGTTTCATGGGCATGTCTCAGTGCCATTATATATATTTTTTTACCTCTTCCAACAGTTCGTATAGGTCATACTGTTTACACAGTATCCCAGTGGCCTAAGACACTGGACTCCTAAGCCATGGATTGTGAGTTCTAGCCTTTTCTGAAGTGGATGGAAGCAGAGTGGCGCAGCGGGAGCGTGCTGGGCCCATAACCCAGAGGTCGATGGATCGAAACCATCCTCTGCTAAACAGTTTATTTTAAGTGCGAACAACATTTTTAAAAAATGTGTCGTTTCATGGGCATGTCTCAGTGCCATTATATATATTTTTTTACCTCTTCCAACAGTTCGTATAGGTCATACTGTTTACACAGTATCCCAGTGGCCTAAGACACTGGACTCCTAAGCCATGGATTGTGAGTTCTAGCCTTTTCTGAAGTGGATGGAAGCAGAGTGGCGCAGCGGGAGCGTGCTGGGCCCATAACCCAGAGGTCGATGGATTGAAACCATCCTCTGCTAAACAGTTTATTTTAAGTGCGAACAACATTTTTAAAAAATGTGTCGTTTCATGGGCATGTCTCAGTGCCATTATATATATTTTTTTACCTCTTCAAACAGTTCGTATAGGTCATACTGTTTACACAGTATCCCAGTGGCCTAAGACACTGGACTCCTAAGCCATGGATTGTGAGTTCTAGCCTTTTCTGAAGTGGATGGAAGCAGAGTGGCGCAGCGGGAGCGTGCTGGGCCCATAACCCAGAGGTCGATGGATCGAAACCATCCTCTGCTAAACAGTTTATTTTAAGTGCGAACAACATTTTTAAAAAATGTGTCGTTTCATGGGCATGTCTCAGTGCCATTATATATATTTTTTTACCTCTTCCAACAGTTCGTATAGGTCATACTGTTTACACAGTATCCCAGTGGCCTAAGACACTGGACTCCTAAGCCATGGATTGTGAGTTCTAGCCTTTTCTGAAGTGGATGGAATCAGAGTGGCGCAGCGGGAGCGTGCTGGGCCCATAACCCAGAGGTCGATGGATCGAAACCATCCTCTGCTAAACAGTTTATTTTAAGTGCGAACAACATTTTTTTAAAATGTGTCGTTTCATGGGCATGTCTCAGTGCCATTATATATATTTTTTTACCTCTTCCAACAGTTCGTATAGGTCATACTGTTTACACAGTATCCCAGTGGCCTAAGACACTGGACTCCTAAGCCATGGATTGTGAGTTCTAGCCTTTTCTGAAGTGGATGGAAGCAGAGTGGCGCAGCGGGAGCGTGCTGGGCCCATAACCCAGAGGTCGATGGATCGAAACCATCCTCTGCTAAACAGTTTATTTTAAGTGCGAACAACATTTTTAAAAAATGTGTCGTTTCATGGGCATGTCTCAGTGCCATTATATATATTTTTTTACCTCTTCCAACAGTTCGTATAGGTCATACTGTTTACACAGTATCCCAGTGGCCTAAGACACTGGACTCCTAAGCCATGGATTGTGAGTTCCAGCCTTTTCTGAAGTGGATGGAAGCAGAGTGGCGCAGCGGGAGCGTGCTGGGCCCATAACCCAGAGGTCGATGGATTGAAACCATCCTCTGCTAAACAGTTTATTTTAAGTGCGAACAACATTTTTAAAAAATGTGTCGTTTCATGGGCATGTCTCAGTGCCATTATATATATTTTTTTACCTCTTCAAACAGTTCGTATAGGTCATACTGTTTACACAGTATCCCAGTGGCCTAAGACACTGGACTCCTAAGCCATGGATTGTGAGTTCTAGCCTTTTCTGAAGTGGATGGAAGCAGAGTGGCGCAGCGGGAGCGTGCTGGGCCCATAACCCAGAGGTCGATGGATCGAAACCATCCTCTGCTAAACAGTTTATTTTAAGTGCGAACAACATTTTTAAAAAATGTGTCGTTTCATGGGCATGTCTCAGTGCCATTATATATATTTTTTTACCTCTTCCAACAGTTCGTATAGGTCATACTGTTTACACAGTATCCCAGTGGCCTAAGACACTGGACTCCTAAGCCATGGATTGTGAGTTCTAGCCTTTTCTGAAGTGGATGGAATCAGAGTGGCGCAGCGGGAGCGTGCTGGGCCCATAACCCAGAGGTCGATGGATCGAAACCATCCTCTGCTAAACAGTTTATTTTAAGTGCGAACAACATTTTTTTTAAATGTGTCGTTTCATGGGCATGTCTCAGTGCCATTATATATATTTTTTTACCTCTTCCAACAGTTCGTATAGGTCATACTGTTTACACAGTATCCCAGTGGCCTAAGACACTGGACTCCTAAGCCATGGATTGTGAGTTCTAGCCTTTTCTGAAGTGGATGGAAGCAGAGTGGCGCAGCGGGAGCGTGCTGGGCCCATAACCCAGAGGTCGATGGATCGAAACCATCCTCTGCTAAACAGTTTATTTTAAGTGCGAACAACATTTTTAAAAAATGTGTCGTTTCATGGGCATGTCTCAGTGCCATTATATATATTTTTTTACCTCTTCCAACAGTTCGTATAGGTCATACTGTTTACACAGTATCCCAGTGGCCTAAGACACTGGACTCCTAAGCCATGGATTGTGAGTTCTAGCCTTTTCTGAAGTGGATGGAAGCAGAGTGGCGCAGCGGGAGCGTGCTGGGCCCATAACCCAGAGGTCGATGGATCGAAACCATCCTCTGCTAAACAGTTTATTTTAAGTGCGAACAACATTTTTTAAAAATGTGTCGTTTCATGGGCATGTCTCAGTGCCATTATATATATTTTTTTACCTCTTCCAACAGTTCGTATAGGTCATACTGTTTACACAGTATCCCAGTGGCCTAAGACACTGGACTCCTAAGCCATGGATTGTGAGTTCTAGTCTTTTCTGAAGTGGATGGAAGCAGAGTGGCGCAGCGGGAGCGTGCTGGGCCCATAACCCAGAGGTCGATGGATCGAAACCATCCTCTGCTAAACAGTTTATTTTAAGTGCGAACAACATTTTTAAAAAATGTGTCGTTTCATGGGCATGTCTCAGTGCCATTATATATATTTTTTTACCTCTTCCAACAGTTCGTATAGGTCATACTGTTTACACAGTATCCCAGTGGCCTAAGACACTGGACTCCTAAGCCATGGATTGTGAGTTCTAGTCTTTTCTGAAGTGGATGGAAGCAGAGTGGCGCAGCGGGAGCGTGCTGGGCCCATAACCCAGAGGTCGATGGATCGAAACCATCCTCTGCTAAACAGTTTATTTTAAGTGCGAACAACATTTTTAAAAAATGTGTCGTTTCATGGGCATGTCTCAGTGCCATTATATATATTTTTTTACCTCTTCCAACAGTTCGTATAGGTCATACTGTTTACACAGTATCCCAGTGGCCTAAGACACTGGACTCCTAAGCCATGGATTGTGAGTTCTAGCCTTTTCTGAATTGGATGGAAGCAGAGTGGCGCAGCGGGAGCGTGCTGGGCCCATAACCCAGAGGTCGATGGATCGAAACCATCCTCTGCTAAACAGTTTATTTTAAGTGCGAACAACATTTTTTAAAAATGTGTCGTTTCATGGGCATGTCTCAGTGCCATTATATATATTTTTTTACCTCTTCCAACAGTTCGTATAGGTCATACTGTTTACACAGTATCCCAGTGGCCTAAGACACTGGACTCCTAAGCCATAGATTGTGAGTTCTAGTCTTTTCTGAAGTGGCTGAGAGCAGAGTGGCGCAGCGGGAGCGTGCTGGGCCCATAACCCAGAGGTCGATGGATCGAAACCATCCTCTGCTAAACAGATTATTTTCAAAAATGAAACGCAAACAGAAATTAGAAAGCTAAATTTCATTTGCGTGTCTCAGTGCTATCCAGTACACATTGTTTTTACTGCTTCTATCAGTTCATACTATTTGCAAAAGGTAGACAGTACCCCAGTGGCCTAATGGATAAGGCACTGGCCTCCTAAGCCAGGGATTGTGGGTTCAAGTCCCATCTGGGGTGGATGGAAGCAGAGTGGTGCAGCGGGAGCGTGCTGGGCCCATAACCCAGAGGTCGATGGATCGAAACCATCCTCTGCTAAACAGTTTATTTTAAGTGCGAACAACATTTTTAAAAAATGTGTCGTTTCATGGGCATGTCTCAGTGCCATTATATATATTTTTTTACCTCTTCCAACAGTTCGTATAGGTCATACTGTTTACACAGTATCCCAGTGGCCTAAGACACTGGACTCCTAAGCCATGGATTGTGAGTTCTAGCCTTTTCTGAAGTGGATGGAAGCAGAGTGGCGCAGCGGGAGCGTGCTGGGCCCATAACCCAGAGGTCGATGGATCGAAACCATCCTCTGCTAAACAGTTTATTTTAAGTGCGAACAACATTTTTAAAAAATGTGTCGTTTCATGGGCATGTCTCAGTGCCATTATATATATTTTTTTACCTCTTCCAACAGTTCGTATAGGTCATACTGTTTACACAGTATCCCAGTGGCCTAAGACACTGGACTCCTAAGCCATGGATTGTGAGTTCTAGCCTTTTCTGAAGTGGATGGAAGCAGAGTGGCGCAGCGGGAGCGTGCTGGGCCCATAACCCAGAGGTCGATGGATCGAAACCATCCTCTGCTAAACAGTTTATTTTAAGTGCGAACAACATTTTTAAAAAATGTGTCGTTTCATGGGCATGTCTCAGTGCCATTATATATATTTTTTTACCTCTTCCAACAGTTCGTATAGGTCATACTGTTTACACAGTATCCCAGTGGCCTAAGACACTGGACTCCTAAGCCATGGATTGTGAGTTCTAGCCTTTTCTGAAGTGGATGGAAGCAGAGTGGCGCAGCGGGAGTGTGCTGGGCCCATAACCTAGAGGTCGATGGATCGAAACCATCCTCTGCTAAACAGTTTATTTTAAGTGCGAACAACATTTTTAAAAAATGTGTCGTTTCATGGGCATGTCTCAGTGCCATTATATATATTTTTTTACCTCTTCCAACAGTTCGTATAGGTCATACTGTTTACACAGTATCCCAGTGGCCTAAGACACTGGACTCCTAAGCCATGGATTGTGAGTTCTAGCCTTTTCTGAAGTGGATGGAAGCAGAGTGGCGCAGCGGGAGCGTGCTGGGCCCATAACCCAGAGGTCGATGGATCGAAACCATCCTCTGCTAAACAGTTTATTTTAAGTGCGAACAACATTTTAAAAAAATGTGTCGTTTCATGGGCATGTCTCAGTGCCATTATATATATTTTTTTACCTCTTCCAACAGTTCGTATAGGTCATACTGTTTACACAGTATCCCAGTGGCCTAAGACACTGGACTCCTAAGCCATGGATTGTGAGTTCTAGCCTTTTCTGAAGTGGATGGAAGCAGAGTGGCGCAGCGGGAGCGTGCTGGGCCCATAACCCAGAGGTCGATGGATCGAATCCATCCTCTGCTAAACAGTTTATTTTAAGTGCGAACAACATTTTTAAAAAATGTGTCGTTTCATGGGCATGTCTCAGTGCCATTATATATATTTTTTTACCTCTTCCAACAGTTCGTATAGGTCATACTGTTTACACAGTATCCCAGTGGCCTAAGACACTGGACTCCTAAGCCATGGATTGTGAGTTCTAGCCTTTTCTGAAGTGGATGGAAGCAGAGTGGCGCAGCGGGAGCGTGCTGGGCCCATAACCCAGAGGTCGATGGATCGAAACCATCCTCTGCTAAACAGTTTATTTTAAGTGCGAACAACATTTTTAAAAAATGTGTCGTTTCATGGGCATGTCTCAGTGCCATTATATATATTTTTTTACCTCTTCCAACAGTTCGTATAGGTCATACTGTTTACACAGTATCCCAGTGGCCTAAGACACTGGACTCCTAAGCCATGGATTGTGAGTTCTAGCCTTTTCTGAAGTGGATGGAAGCAGAGTGGCGCAGCGGGAGCGTGCTGGGCCCATAACCCAGAGGTCGATGGATCGAAACCATCCTCTGCTAAACAGTTTATTTTAAGTGCGAACAACATTTTTAAAAAATGTGTCGTTTCATGGGCATGTCTCAGTGCCATTATATATATTTTTTTACCTCTTCCAACAGTTCGTATAGGTCATACTGTTTACACAGTATCCCAGTGGCCTAAGACACTGGACTCCTAAGCCATGGATTGTGAGTTCTAGCCTTTTCTGAAGTGGATGGAAGCAGAGTGGCGCAGCGGGAGCGTGCTGGGCCCATAACCCAGAGGTCGATGGATCGAAACCATCCTCTGCTAAACAGTTTATTTTAAGTGCGAACAACATTTTTAAAAAATGTGTCGTTTCATGGGCATGTCTCAGTGCCATTATATATATTTTTTTACCTCTTCCAACAGTTCGTATAGGTCATACTGTTTACACAGTATCCCAGTGGCCTAAGACACTGGACTCCTAAGCCATGGATTGTGAGTTCTAGCCTTTTCTGAAGTGGATGGAAGCAGAGTGGTGCAGCGGGAGTGTGCTGGGCCCATAACCTAGAGGTCGATGGATCGAAACCATCCTCTGCTAAACAGTTTATTTTAAGTGCGAACAACATTTTTAAAAAATGTGTCGTTTCATGGGCATGTCTCAGTGCCATTATATATATTTTTTTACCTCTTCCAACAGTTCGTATAGGTCATACTGTTTACACAGTATCCCAGTGGCCTAAGACACTGGACTCCTAAGCCATGGATTGTGAGTTCTAGCCTTTTCTGAAGTGGATGGAAGCAGAGTGGCGCAGCGGGAGCGTGCTGTGCCCATAACCCAGAGGTCGATGGATCGAAACCATCCTCTGCTAAACAGTTTATTTTAAGTGCGAACAACATTTTAAAAAAATGTGTCGTTTCATGGGCATGTCTCAGTGCCATTATATATATTTTTTTACCTCTTCCAACAGTTCGTATAGGTCATACTGTTTACACAGTATCCCAGTGGCCTAAGACACTGGACTCCTAAGCCATGGATTGTGAGTTCTAGCCTTTTCTGAAGTGGATGGAAGCAGAGTGGCGCAGCGGGAGCGTGCTGGGCCCATAACCCAGAGGTCGATGGATCGAAACCATCCTCTGCTAAACAGTTTATTTTAAGTGCGAACAACATTTTTAAAAAATGTGTCGTTTCATGGGCATGTCTCAGTGCCATTATATATATTTTTTTACCTCTTCCAACAGTTCGTATAGGTCATACTGTTTACACAGTATCCCAGTGGCCTAAGACACTGGACTCCTAAGCCATGGATTGTGAGTTCTAGTCTTTTCTGAAGTGGCTGAGAGCAGAGTGGCGCAGCGGGAGCGTGCTGGGCCCATAACCCAGAGGTCGATGGATCGAAACCATCCTCTGCTAAACAGTTTATTTTAAGTGCGAACAACATTTTTAAAAAATGTGTCGTTTCATGGGCATGTCTCAGTGCCATTATATATATTTTTTTACCTCTTCCAACAGTTCGTATAGGTCATACTGTTTACACAGTATCCCAGTGGCCTAAGACACTGGACTCCTAAGCCATGGATTGTGAGTTCTAGTCTTTTCTGAAGTGGCTGAGAGCAGAGTGGCGCAGCGGGAGCGTGCTGGGCCCATAACCCAGAGGTCGATGGATCGAAACCATCCTCTGCTAAACAGTTTATTTTAAGTGCGAACAACATTTTTTAAAAATGTGTCGTTTCATGGGCATGTCTCAGTGCCATTATATATATTTTTTTACCTCTTCCAACAGTTCGTATAGGTCATACTGTTTACACAGTATCCCAGTGGCCTAAGACACTGGACTCCTAAGCCATGGATTGTGAGTTCTAGCCTTTTCTGAAGTGGATGGAAGCAGAGTGGCGCAGCGGGAGCGTGCTGGGCCCATAACCCAGAGGTCGATGGATCGAAACCATCCTCTGCTAAACAGTTTATTTTAAGTGCGAACAACATTTTTAAAAAATGTGTCGTTTCATGGGCATGTCTCAGTGCCATTATATATATTTTTTTACCTCTTCCAACAGTTCGTATAGGTCATACTGTTTACACAGTATCCCAGTGGCCTAAGACACTGGACTCCTAAGCCATGGATTGTGAGTTCTAGCCTTTTCTGAAGTGGATGGAAGCAGAGTGGCGCAGCGGGAGCGTGCTGGGCCCATAACCTAGAGGTCGATGGATCGAAACCATCCTCTGCTAAACAGTTTATTTTAAGTGCGAACAACATTTTTAAAAAATGTGTCGTTTCATGGGCATGTCTCAGTGCCATTATATATATTTTTTTACCTCTTCCAACAGTTCGTATAGGTCATACTGTTTACACAGTATCCCAGTGGCCTAAGACACTGGACTCCTAAGCCATGGATTGTGAGTTCTAGCCTTTTCTGAAGTGGATGGAAGCAGAGTGGCGCAGCGGGAGCGTGCTGGGCCCATAACCCAGAGCTCGATGGATCGAAACCATCCTCTGCTAAACAGTTTATTTTAAGTGCGAACAACATTTTTAAAAAATGTGTCGTTTCATGGGCATGTCTCAGTGCCATTATATATATTTTTTTACCTCTTCCAACAGTTCGTATAGGTCATACTGTTTACACAGTATCCCAGTGGCCTAAGACACTGGACTCCTAAGCCATGGATTGTGAGTTCTAGCCTTTTCTGAAGTGGATGGAAGCAGAGTGGCGCAGCGGGAGCGTGCTGGGCCCATAACCCAGAGGTCGATGGATCGAAACCATCCTCTGCTAAACAGTTTATTTTAAGTGCGAACAACATTTTTAAAAAATGTGTCGTTTCATGGGCATGTCTCAGTGCCATTATATATATTTTTTTACCTCTTCCAACATTTCGTATAGGTCATACTGTTTACACAGTATCCCAGTGGCCTAAGACACTGGACTCCTAAGCCATGGATTGTGAGTTCTAGCCTTTTCTGAAGTGGATGGAAGCAGAGTGGCGCAGCGGGAGTGTGCTGGGCCCATAACCTAGAGGTCGATGGATCGAAACCATCCTCTGCTAAACAGTTTATTTTAAGTGCGAACAACATTTTTAAAAAATGTGTCGTTTCATGGGCATGTCTCAGTGCCATTATATATATTTTTTTACCTCTTCCAACAGTTCGTATAGGTCATACTGTTTACACAGTATCCCAGTGGCCTAAGACACTGGACTCCTAAGCCATGGATTGTGAGTTCTAGCCTTTTCTGAAGTGGATGGAAGCAGAGTGGCGCAGCGGGAGCGTGCTGGGCCCATAACCCAGAGGTCGATGGATCGAAACCATCCTCTGCTAAACAGTTTATTTTAAGTGCGAACAACATTTTTAAAAAATGTGTTGTTTCATGGGCATGTCTCAGTGCCATTATATATATTTTTTTACCTCTTCCAACAGTTCGTATAGGTCATACTGTTTACACAGTATCCCAGTGGCCTAAGACACTGGACTCCTAAGCCATGGATTGTGAGTTCTAGCCTTTTCTGAAGTGGATGGAAGCAGAGTGGCGCAGCGGGAGCGTGCTGGGCCCATAACCCAGAGGTCGATGGATCGAAACCATCCTCTGCTAAACAGTTTATTTTAAGTGCGAACAACATTTTTAAAAAATGTGTCGTTTCATGGGCATGTCTCAGTGCCATTATATATATTTTTTTACCTCTTCCAACAGTTTGTATAGGTCATACTGTTTACACAGTATCCCAGTGGCCTAAGACACTGGACTCCTAAGCCATGGATTGTGAGTTCTAGCCTTTTCTGAAGTGGATGGAAGCAGAGTGGCGCAGCGGGAGCGTGCTGGGCCCATAACCTAGAGGTCGATGGATCGAAACCATCCTCTGCTAAACAGTTTATTTTAAGTGCGAACAACATTTTTAAAAAATGTGTCGTTTCATGGGCATGTCTCAGTGCCATTATATATATTTTTTTACCTCTTCCAACAGTTCGTATAGGTCATACTGTTTACACAGTATCCCAGTGGCCTAAGACACTGGACTCCTAAGCCATGGATTGTGAGTTCTAGCCTTTTCTTAAGTGGATGGAAGCAGAGTGGCGCAGCGGGAGCGTGCTGGGCTCATAACCCAGAGGTCGATGGATCGAAACCATCCTCTGCTAAACAGTTTATTTTAAGTGCGAACAACATTTTTAAAAAATGTGTCGTTTCATGGGCATGTCTCAGTGCCATTATATATATTTTTTTACCTCTTCCAACAGTTCGTATAGGTCATACTGTTTACACAGTATCCCAGTGGCCTAAGACACTGGACTCCTAAGCCATGGATTGTGAGTTCTAGCCTTTTCTGAAGTGGATGGAAGCAGAGTGGCGCAGCGGGAGCGTGCTGGGCCCATAACCCAGAGGTCGATGGATCGAAACCATCCTCTGCTAAACAGTTTATTTTAAGTGCGAACAACATTTTTAAAAAATGTGTCGTTTCATGGGCATGTCTCAGTGCCATTATATATATTTTTTTACCTCTTCCAACAGTTCGTATAGGTCATACTGTTTACACAGTATCCCAGTGGCCTAAGACACTGGACTCCTAAGCCATGGATTGTGAGTTCTAGCCTTTTCTGAAGTGGATGGAAGCAGAGTGGCGCAGCGGGAGTGTGCTGGGCCCATAACCTAGAGGTCGATGGATCGAAACCATCCTCTGCTAAACAGTTTATTTTAAGTGCGAAAAACATTTTTAAAAAATGTGTCTTTTCATGGGCATGTCTCAGTGCCATTATATATATTTTTTTACCTCTTCCAACAGTTCGTATAGGTCATACTGTTTACACAGTATCCCAGTGGCCTAAGACACTGGACTCCTAAGCCATGGATTGTGAGTTCTAGCCTTTTCTGAAGTGGATGGAAGCAGAGTGGCGCAGCGGGAGCGTGCTGGGCCCATAACCCAGAGGTCGATGGATCGAAACCATCCTCTGCTAAACAGTTTATTTTAAGTGCGAACAACATTTTTTAAAAATGTGTCGTTTCATGGGCATGTCTCAGTGCCATTATATATATTTTTTTACCTCTTCCAACAGTTCGTATAGGTCATACTGTTTACACAGTATCCCAGTGGCCTAAGACACTGGACTCCTAAGCCATGGATTGTGAGTTCTAGCCTTTTCTGAAGTGGATGGAAGCAGAGTGGCGCAGCGGGAGCGTGCTGGGCCCATAACCCAGAGCTCAATGGATCGAAACCATCCTCTGCTAAACAGTTTATTTTAAGTGCGAACAACATTTTTTAAAAATGTGTCGTTTCATGGGCATGTCTCAGTGCCATTATATATATTTTTTTACCTCTTCCAACAGTTCGTATAGGTCATACTGTTTACACAGTATCCCAGTGGCCTAAGACACTGGACTCCTAAGCCATGGATTGTGAGTTCTAGCCTTTTCTGAAGTGGATGGAAGCAGAGTGGCGCAGCGGGAGCGTGCTGGGCCCATAACCCAGAGGTCGATGGATCGAAACCATCCTCTGCTAAACAGTTTATTTTAAGTGCGAACAACATTTTTAAAAAATGTGTCGTTTCATGGGCATGTCTCAGTGCCATTATATATATTTTTTTACCTCTTCCAACAGTTCGTATAGGTCATACTGTTTACACAGTATCCCAGTGGCCTAAGACACTGGACTCCTAAGCCATGGATTGTGAGTTCTGGCCTTTTCTGAAGTGGATGGAAGCAGAGTGGCGCAGCGGGAGTGTGCTGGGCCCATAACCTAGAGGTCGATGGATCGAAACCATCCTCTGCTAAACAGTTTATTTTAAGTGCGAACAACATTTTTAGAAAATGTGTCGTTTCATGGGCATGTCTCAGTGCCATTATATATATTTTTTTACCTCTTCCAACAGTTCGTATAGGTCATACTGTTTACACAGTATCCCAGTGGCCTAAGACACTGGACTCCTAAGCCATGGATTGTGAGTTCTAGCCTTTTCTGAAGTGGATGGAAGCAGAGTGGCGCAGCGGGAGCGTGCTGGGCCCATAACCCAGAGGTCGATGGATCGAAACCATCCTCTGCTAAACAGTTTATTTTAAGTGCGAACAACATTTTTAAAAAATGTGTTGTTTCATGGGCATGTCTCAGTGCCATTATATATATTTTTTTACCTCTTCCAACAGTTCGTATAGGTCATACTGTTTACACAGTATCCCAGTGGCCTAAGACACTGGACTCCTAAGCCATGGATTGTGAGTTCTAGCCTTTTCTGAAGTGGATGGAAGCAGAGTGGCGCAGCGGGAGCGTGCTGGGCCCATAACCCAGAGGTCGATGGATCGAAACCATCCTCTACTAAACAGTTTATTTTAAGTGCGAACAACATTTTTAAAAAATGTGTCGTTTCATGGGCATGTCTCAGTGCCATTATATATATTTTTTTACCTCTTCCAACAGTTTGTATAGGTCATACTGTTTACACAGTATCCCAGTGGCCTAAGACACTGGACTCCTAAGCCATGGATTGTGAGTTCTAGCCTTTTCTGAAGTGGATGGAAGCAGAGTGGCGCAGCGGGAGCGTGCTGGGCCCATAACCTAGAGGTCGATGGATCGAAACCATCCTCTGCTAAACAGTTTATTTTAAGTGCGAACAACATTTTTAAAAAATGTGTCGTTTCATGGGCATGTCTCAGTGCCATTATATATATTTTTTTACCTCTTCCAACAGTTCGTATAGGTCATACTGTTTACACAGTATCCCAGTGGCCTAAGACACTGGACTCCTAAGCCATGGATTGTGAGTTCTAGCCTTTTCTGAAGTGGATGGAAGCAGAGTGGCGCAGCGGGAGCGTGCTGGGCCCATAACCCAGAGCTCGATGGATCGAAACCATCCTCTGCTAAACAGTTTATTTTAAGTGCGAACAACATTTTTAAAAAATGTGTCGTTTCATGGGCATGTCTCAGTGCCATTATATATATTTTTTTACCTCTTCCAACAGTTCGTATAGGTCATACTGTTTACACAGTATCCCAGTGGCCTAAGACACTGGACTCCTAAGCCATGGATTGTGAGTTCTAGCCTTTTCTGAAGTGGATGGAAGCAGAGTGGCGCAGCGGGAGCGTGCTGGGCCCATAACCCAGAGGTCGATGGATCGAAACCATCCTCTGCTAAACAGTTTATTTTAAGTGCGAACAACATTTTTAAAAAATGTGTCGTTTCATGGGCATGTCTCAGTGCCATTATATATATTTTTTTACCTCTTCCAACAGTTCGTATAGGTCATACTGTTTACACAGTATCCCAGTGGCCTAAGACACTGGACTCCTAAGCCATGGATTGTGAGTTCTGGCCTTTTCTGAAGTGGATGGAAGCAGAGTGGCGCAGCGGGAGTGTGCTGGGCCCATAACCTAGAGGTCGATGGATCGAAACCATCCTCTGCTAAACAGTTTATTTTAAGTGCGAACAACATTTTTAGAAAATGTGTCGTTTCATGGGCATGTCTCAGTGCCATTATATATATTTTTTTACCTCTTCCAACAGTTCGTATAGGTCATACTGTTTACACAGTATCCCAGTGGCCTAAGACACTGGACTCCTAAGCCATGGATTGTGAGTTCTAGCCTTTTCTGAAGTGGATGGAAGCAGAGTGGCGCAGCGGGAGCGTGCTGGGCCCATAACCCAGAGGTCGATGGATCGAAACCATCCTCTGCTAAACAGTTTATTTTAAGTGCGAACAACATTTTTAAAAAATGTGTTGTTTCATGGGCATGTCTCAGTGCCATTATATATATTTTTTTACCTCTTCCAACAGTTCGTATAGGTCATACTGTTTACACAGTATCCCAGTGGCCTAAGACACTGGACTCCTAAGCCATGGATTGTGAGTTCTAGCCATTTCTGAAGTGGATGGAAGCAGAGTGGCGCAGCGGGAGCGTGCTGGGCCCATAACCCAGAGGTCGATGGATCGAAACCATCCTCTGCTAAACAGTTTATTTTAAGTGCGAACAACATTTTTAAAAAATGTGTCGTTTCATGGGCATGTCTCAGTGCCATTATATATATTTTTTTACCTCTTCCAACAGTTTGTATAGGTCATACTGTTTACACAGTATCCCAGTGGCCTAAGACACTGGACTCCTAAGCCATGGATTGTGAGTTCTAGCCTTTTCTGAAGTGGATGGAAGCAGAGTGGCGCAGCGGGAGCGTGCTGGGCCCATAACCTAGAGGTCGATGGATCGAAACCATCCTCTGCTAAACAGTTTATTTTAAGTGCGAACAACATTTTTAAAAAATGTGTCGTTTCATGGGCATGTCTCAGTGCCATTATATATATTTTTTTACCTCTTCCAACAGTTCGTATAGGTCATACTGTTTACACAGTATCCCAGTGGCCTAAGACACTGGACTCCTAAGCCATGGATTGTGAGTTCTAGCCTTTTCTTAAGTGGATGGAAGCAGAGTGGCGCAGCGTGAGCGTGCTGGGCTCATAACCCAGAGGTCGATGGATCGAAACCATCCTCTGCTAAACAGTTTATTTTAAGTGCGAACAACATTTTTAAAAAATGTGTCGTTTCATGGGCATGTCTCAGTGCCATTATATATATTTTTTTACCTCTTCCAACAGTTCGTATAGGTCATACTGTTTACACAGTATCCCAGTGGCCTAAGACACTGGACTCCTAAGCCATGGATTGTGAGTTCTAGCCTTTTCTGAAGTGGATGGAAGTAGAGTGGCGCAGCGGGAGCGTGCTGGGCCCATAACCCAGAGGTCGATGGATCGAAACCATCCTCTGCTAAACAGTTTATTTTAAGTGCGAACAACATTTTTAAAAAATGTGTCGTTTCATGGGCATGTCTCAGTGCCATTATATATATTTTTTTACCTCTTCCAACAGTTCGTATAGGTCATACTGTTTACACAGTATCCCAGTGGCCTAAGACACTGGACTCCTAAGCCATGGATTGTGAGTTCTAGCCTTTTCTGAAGTGGATGGAAGCAGAGTGGCGCAGCGGGAGTGTGCTGGGCCCATAACCTAGAGGTCGATGGATCGAAACCATCCTCTGCTAAACAGTTTATTTTAAGTGCGAAAAACATTTTTAAAAAATGTGTCGTTTCATGGGCATGTCTCAGTGCCATTATATATATTTTTTTACCTCTTCCAACAGTTCGTATAGGTCATACTGTTTACACAGTATCCCAGTGGCCTAAGACACTGGACTCCTAAGCCATGGATTGTGAGTTCTAGCCTTTTCTGAAGTGGATGGAAGCAGAGTGGCGCAGCGGGAGCGTGCTGGGCCCATAACCCAGAGGTCGATGGATCGAAACCATCCTCTGCTAAACAGTTTATTTTAAGTGCGAACAACATTTTAAAAAAATGTGTCGTTTCATGGGCATGTCTCAGTGCCATTATATATATTTTTTTACCTCTTCCAACAGTTCGTATAGGTCATACTGTTTACACAGTATCCCAGTGGCCTAAGACACTGGACTCCTAAGCCATGGATTGTGAGTTCTAGCCTTTTCTGAAGTGGATGGAAGCAGAGTGGCGCAGCGGGAGCGTGCTGGGCCCATAACCCAGAGGTCGATGGATCGAAACCATCCTCTGCTAAACAGTTTATTTTAAGTGCGAACAACATTTTTAAAAAATGTGTCGTTTCATGGGCATGTCTCAGTGCCATTATATATATTTTTTTACCTCTTCCAACAGTTCGTATAGGTCATACTGTTTACACAGTATCCCAGTGGCCTAAGACACTGGACTCCTAAGCCATGGATTGTGAGTTCTAGCCTTTTCTGAAGTGGATGGAAGCAGAGTGGCGCAGCGGGAGCGTGCTGGGCCCATAACCCAGAGGTCGATGGATCGAAACCATCCTCTGCTAAACAGTTTATTTTAAGTGCGAACAACATTTTTAAAAAATGTGTCGTTTCATGGGCATGTCTCAGTGCCATTATATATATTTTTTTACCTCTTCCAACAGTTCGTATAGGTCATACTGTTTACACAGTATCCCAGTTGCCTAAGACACTGGACTCCTAAGCCATGGATTGTGAGTTCTAGCCTTTTCTGAAGTGGATGGAAGCAGAGTGGCGCAGCGGGAGCGTGCTGGGCCCATAACCCAGAGGTCGATGGATCGAAACCATCCTCTGCTAAACAGTTTATTTTAAGTGCGAACAACATTTTTAAAAAATGTGTCGTTTCATGGGCATGTCTCAGTGCCATTATATATATTTTTTTACCTCTTCCAACAGTTCGTATAGGTCATACTGTTTACACAGTATCCCAGTGGCCTAAGACACTGGACTCCTAAGCCATGGATTGTGAGTTCTAGCCTTTTCTGAAGTGGATGGAAGCAGAGTGGCGCAGCGGGAGCGTGCTGGGCCCATAACCCAGAGGTCGATGGATCGAAACCATCCTCTGCTAAACAGTTTATTTTAAGTGCGAACAACATTTTTAAAAAATGTGTCGTTTCATGGGCATGTCTCAGTGCCATTATATATATTTTTTTACCTCTTCCAACAGTTCGTATAGGTCATACTGTTTACACAGTATCCCAGTGGCCTAAGACACTGGACTCCTAAGCCATGGATTGTGAGTTCTAGCCTTTTCTGAAGTGGATGGAAGCAGAGTGGCGCAGCGGGAGCGTGCTGGGCCCATAACCCAGAGGTCGATGGATCGAAACCATCCTCTGTTAAACAGTTTATTTTAAGTGCGAACAACATTTTTAAAAAATGTGTCGTTTCATGGGCATGTCTCAGTGCCATTATATATATTTTTTTACCTCTTCCAACAGTTCGTATAGGTCATACTGTTTACACAGTATCCCAGTGGCCTAAGACACTGGACTCCTAAGCCATGGATTGTGAGTTCTAGCCTTTTCTGAAGTGGATGGAAGCAGAGTGGCGCAGCGGGAGTGTGCTGGGCCCATAACCTAGAGGTCGATGGATCGAAACCATCCTCTGCTAAACAGTTTATTTTAAGTGCGAACAACATTTTTAAAAAATGTGTCGTTTCATGGGCATGTCTCAGTGCCATTATATATATTTTTTTACCTCTTCCAACAGTTCGTATAGGTCATACTGTTTACACAGTATCCCAGTGGCCTAAGACACTGGACTCCTAAGCCATGGATTGTGAGTTCTAGCCTTTTCTGAAGTGGATGGAAGCAGAGTGGCGCAGTGGGAGCGTGCTGGGCCCATAACCCAGAGGTCGATGGATCGAAACCATCCTCTGCTAAACAGTTTATTTTAAGTGCGAACAACATTTTAAAAAAATGTGTCGTTTCATGGGCATGTCTCGGTGCCATTATATATATTTTTTTACCTCTTCCAACAGTTCGTATAGGTCATACTGTTTACACAGTATCCCAGTGGCCTAAGACACTGGACTCCTAAGCCATGGATTGTGAGTTCTAGCCTTTTCTGAAGTGGATGGAAGCAGAGTGGCGCAGCGGGAGCGTGCTGGGCCCATAACCCAGAGGTCGATGGATCGAAACCATCCTCTGCTAAACAGTTTATTTTAAGTGCGAACAACATTTTTAAAAAATGTGTCGTTTCATGGGCATGTCTCAGTGCCATTATATATATTTTTTTACCTCTTCCAACAGTTCGTATAGGTCATACTGTTTACACAGTATCCCAGTGGCCTAAGACACTGGACTCCTAAGCCATGGATTGTGAGTTCTAGTCTTTTCTGAAGTGGCTGAGAGCAGAGTGGCGCAGCGGGAGCGTGCTGGGCCCATAACCCAGAGGTCGATGGATCGAAACCATCCTCTGCTAAACAGTTTATTTTAAGTGCGAACAACATTTTTAAAAAATGTGTCGTTTCATGGGCATGTCTCAGTGCCATTATATATATTTTTTTACCTCTTCCAACAGTTCGTATAGGTCATACTGTTTACACAGTATCCCAGTGGCCTAAGACACTGGACTCCTAAGCCATGGATTGTGAGTTCTAGTCTTTTCTGAAGTGGCTGAGAGCAGAGTGGCGCAGCGGGAGCGTGCTGGGCCCATAACCCAGAGGTCGATGGATCGAAACCATCCTCTGCTAAACAGTTTATTTTAAGTGCGAACAACATTTTTAAAAAATGTGTCGTTTCATGGGCATGTCTCAGTGCCATTATATATATTTTTTTACCTCTTCCAACAGTTCGTATAGGTCATACTGTTTACACAGTATCCCAGTGGCCTAAGACACTGGACTCCTAAGCCATGGATTGTGAGTTCTAGCCTTTTCTGAAGTGGATGGAAGCAGAGTGGCGCAGCGGGAGCGTGCTGGGCCCATAACCCAGAGGTCGATGGATCGAAACCATCCTCTGCTAAACAGTTTATTTTAAGTGCGAACAACATTTTTTAAAAATGTGTCGTTTCATGGGCATGTCTCAGTGCCATTATATATATTTTTTTACCTCTTCCAACAGTTCGTATAGGTCATACTGTTTACACAGTATCCCAGTGGCCTAAGACACTGGACTCCTAAGCCATAGATTGTGAGTTCTAGTCTTTTCTGAAGTGGCTGAGAGCAGAGTGGCGCAGCGGGAGCGTGCTGGGCCCATAACCCAGAGGTCGATGGATCGAAACCATCCTCTGCTAAACAGATTATTTTCAAAAATGAAACGCAAACAGAAATTAGAAAGCTAAATTTCATTTGCGTGTCTCAGTGCTATCCAGTACACATTGTTTTTACTGCTTCTATCAGTTCATACTATTTGCAAAAGGTAGACAGTACCCCAGTGGCCTAATGGATAAGGCACTGGCCTCCTAAGCCAGGGATTGTGGGTTCAAGTCCCATCTGGGGTGGATGGAAGCAGAGTGGTGCAGCGGGAGCGTGCTGGGCCCATAACCCAGAGGTCGATGGATCGAAACCATCCTCTGCTAAACAGTTTATTTTAAGTGCGAACAACATTTTTAAAAAATGTGTCGTTTCATGGGCATGTCTCAGTGCCATTATATATATTTTTTTACCTCTTCCAACAGTTCGTATAGGTCATACTGTTTACACAGTATCCCAGTGGCCTAAGACACTGGACTCCTAAGCCATGGATTGTGAGTTCTAGCCTTTTCTGAAGTGGATGGAAGCAGAGTGGCGCAGCGGGAGCGTGCTGGGCCCATAACCCAGAGGTCGATGGATCGAAACCATCCTCTGCTAAACAGTTTATTTTAAGTGCGAACAACATTTTTAAAAAATGTGTCGTTTCATGGGCATGTCTCAGTGCCATTATATATATTTTTTTACCTCTTCCAACAGTTCGTATAGGTCATACTGTTTACACAGTATCCCAGTGGCCTAAGACACTGGACTCCTAAGCCATGGATTGTGAGTTCTAGCCTTTTCTGAAGTGGATGGAAGCAGAGTGGCGCAGCGGGAGCGTGCTGGGCCCATAACCCAGAGGTCGATGGATCGAAACCATCCTCTGCTAAACAGTTTATTTTAAGTGCGAACAACATTTTTAAAAAATGTGTCGTTTCATGGGCATGTCTCAGTGCCATTATATATATTTTTTTACCTCTTCCAACAGTTCGTATAGGTCATACTGTTTACACAGTATCCCAGTGGCCTAAGACACTGGACTCCTAAGCCATGGATTGTGAGTTCTAGCCTTTTCTGAAGTGGATGGAAGCAGAGTGGCGCAGCGGGAGTGTGCTGGGCCCATAACCTAGAGGTCGATGGATCGAAACCATCCTCTGCTAAACAGTTTATTTTAAGTGCGAACAACATTTTTAAAAAATGTGTCGTTTCATGGGCATGTCTCAGTGCCATTATATATATTTTTTTACCTCTTCCAACAGTTCGTATAGGTCATACTGTTTACACAGTATCCCAGTGGCCTAAGACACTGGACTCCTAAGCCATGGATTGTGAGTTCTAGTCTTTTCTGAAGTGGCTGAGAGCAGAGTGGCGCAGCGGGAGCGTGCTGGGCCCATAACCCAGAGGTCGATGGATCGAAACCATCCTCTGCTAAACAGTTTATTTTAAGTGCGAACAACATTTTTAAAAAATGTGTCGTTTCATGGGCATGTCTCAGTGCCATTATATATATTTTTTTACCTCTTCCAACAGTTCGTATAGGTCATACTGTTTACACAGTATCCCAGTGGCCTAAGACACTGGACTCCTAAGCCATGGATTGTGAGTTCTAGCCTTTTCTGAAGTGGATGGAAGCAGAGTGGCGCAGCGGGAGCGTGCTGGGCCCATAACCCAGAGGTCGATGGATCGAAACCATCCTCTGCTAAACAGTTTATTTTAAGTGCGAACAACATTTTTTAAAAATGTGTCGTTTCATGGGCATGTCTCAGTGCCATTATATATATTTTTTTACCTCTTCCAACAGTTCGTATAGGTCATACTGTTTACACAGTATCCCAGTGGCCTAAGACACTGGACTCCTAAGCCATAGATTGTGAGTTCTAGTCTTTTCTGAAGTGGCTGAGAGCAGAGTGGCGCAGCGGGAGCGTGCTGGGCCCATAACCCAGAGGTCGATGGATCGAAACCATCCTCTGCTAAACAGATTATTTTCAAAAATGAAACGCAAACAGAAATTAGAAAGCTAAATTTCATTTGCGTGTCTCAGTGCTATCCAGTACACATTGTTTTTACTGCTTCTATCAGTTCATACTATTTGCAAAAGGTAGACAGTACCCCAGTGGCCTAATGGATAAGGCACTGGCCTCCTAAGCCAGGGATTGTGGGTTCAAGTCCCATCTGGGGTGGATGGAAGCAGAGTGGTGCAGCGGGAGCGTGCTGGGCCCATAACCCAGAGGTCGATGGATCGAAACCATCCTCTGCTAAACAGTTTATTTTAAGTGCGAACAACATTTTTAAAAAATGTGTCGTTTCATGGGCATGTCTCAGTGCCATTATATATATTTTTTTACCTCTTCCAACAGTTCGTATAGGTCATACTGTTTACACAGTATCCCAGTGGCCTAAGACACTGGACTCCTAAGCCATGGATTGTGAGTTCTAGCCTTTTCTGAAGTGGATGGAAGCAGAGTGGCGCAGCGGGAGCGTGCTGGGCCCATAACCCAGAGGTCGATGGATCGAAACCATCCTCTGCTAAACAGTTTATTTTAAGTGCGAACAACATTTTTAAAAAATGTGTCGTTTCATGGGCATGTCTCAGTGCCATTATATATATTTTTTTACCTCTTCCAACAGTTCGTATAGGTCATACTGTTTACACAGTATCCCAGTGGCCTAAGACACTGGACTCCTAAGCCATGGATTGTGAGTTCTAGCCTTTTCTGAAGTGGATGGAAGCAGAGTGGCGCAGCGGGAGCGTGCTGGGCCCATAACCCAGAGGTCGATGGATCGAAACCATCCTCTGCTAAACAGTTTATTTTAAGTGCGAACAACATTTTTAAAAAATGTGTCGTTTCATGGGCATGTCTCAGTGCCATTATATATATTTTTTTACCTCTTCCAACAGTTCGTATAGGTCATACTGTTTACACAGTATCCCAGTGGCCTAAGACACTGGACTCCTAAGCCATGGATTGTGAGTTCTAGCCTTTTCTGAAGTGGATGGAAGCAGAGTGGCGCAGCGGGAGTGTGCTGGGCCCATAACCTAGAGGTCGATGGATCGAAACCATCCTCTGCTAAACAGTTTATTTTAAGTGCGAACAACATTTTTAAAAAATGTGTCGTTTCATGGGCATGTCTCAGTGCCATTATATATATTTTTTTACCTCTTCCAACAGTTCGTATAGGTCATACTGTTTACACAGTATCCCAGTGGCCTAAGACACTGGACTCCTAAGCCATGGATTGTGAGTTCTAGCCTTTTCTGAAGTGGATGGAAGCAGAGTGGCGCAGCGGGAGTGTGCTGGGCCCATAACCTAGAGGTCGATGGATCGAAACCATCCTCTGCTAAACAGTTTATTTTAAGTGCGAACAACATTTTTAAAAAATGTGTCGTTTCATGGGCATGTCTCAGTGCCATTATATATATTTTTTTACCTCTTCCAACAGTTCGTATAGGTCATACTGTTTACACAGTATCCCAGTGGCCTAAGACACTGGACTCCTAAGCCATGGATTGTGAGTTCTAGCCTTTTCTGAAGTGGATGGAAGCAGAGTGGCGCAGCGGGAGCGTGCTGGGCCCATAACCCAGAGGTCGATGGATCGAAACCATCCTCTGCTAAACAATTTATTTTAAGTGCGAACAACATTTTTAAAAAATGTGTCGTTTCATGGGCATGTCTCAGTGCCATTATATATATTTTTTTACCTCTTCCAACAGTTCGTATAGGTCATACTGTTTACACAGTATCCCAGTGGCCTAAGACACTGGACTCCTAAGCCATGGATTGTGAGTTCTAGCCTTTTCTGAAGTGGATGGAAGCAGAGTGGCGCAGCGGGAGCGTGCTGGGCCCATAACCCAGAGGTCGATGGATCGAATCCATCCTCTGCTAAACAGTTTATTTTAAGTGCGAACAACATTTTTAAAAAATGTGTCGTTTCATGGGCATGTCTCAGTGCCATTATATATATTTTTTTACCTCTTCCAACAGTTCGTATAGGTCATACTGTTTACACAGTATCCCAGTGGCCTAAGACACTGGACTCCTAAGCCATGGATTGTGAGTTCTAGCCTTTTCTGAAGTGGATGGAAGCAGAGTGGCGCAGCGGGAGCGTGCTGGGCCCATAACCCAGAGGTCGATGGATCGAAACCATCCTCTGCTAAACAGTTTATTTTAAGTGCGAACAACATTTTTAAAAAATGTGTCGTTTCATGGGCATGTCTCAGTGCCATTATATATATTTTTTTACCTCTTCCAACAGTTCGTATAGGTCATACTGTTTACACAGTATCCCAGTGGCCTAAGACACTGGACTCCTAAGCCATGGATTGTGAGTTCTAGCCTTTTCTGAAGTGGATGGAAGCAGAGTGGCGCAGCGGGAGCGTGCTGGGCCCATAACCCAGAGGTCGATGGATTGAAACCATCCTCTGCTAAACAGTTTATTTTAAGTGCGAACAACATTTTTAAAAAATGTGTCGTTTCATGGGCATGTCTCAGTGCCATTATATATATTTTTTTACCTCTTCCAACAGTTCGTATAGGTCATACTGTTTACACAGTATCCCAGTGGCCTAAGACACTGGACTCCTAAGCCATGGATTGTGAGTTCTAGCCTTTTCTGAAGTGGATGGAAGCAGAGTGGCGCAGCGGGAGCGTGCTGGGCCCATAACCCAGAGGTCGATGGATCGAAACCATCCTCTGCTAAACAGTTTATTTTAAGTGCGAACAACATTTTTAAAAAATGTGTCGTTTCATGGGCATGTCTCAGTGCCATTATATATATTTTTTTACCTCTTCCAACAGTTCGTATAGGTCATACTGTTTACACAGTATCCCAGTGGCCTAAGACACTGGACTCCTAAGCCATGGATTGTGAGTTCTAGCCTTTTCTGAAGTGGATGGAAGCAGAGTGGCGCAGCGGGAGTGTGCTGGGCCCATAACCTAGAGGTCGATGGATCGAAACCATCCTCTGCTAAACAGTTTATTTTAAGTGCGAACAACATTTTTAAAAAATGTGTCGTTTCATGGGCATGTCTCAGTGCCATTATATATATTTTTTTACCTCTTCCAACAGTTCGTATAGGTCATACTGTTTACACAGTATCCCAGTGGCCTAAGACACTGGACTCCTAAGCCATGGATTGTGAGTTCTAGCCTTTTCTGAAGTGGATGGAAGCAGAGTGGCGCAGCGGGAGCGTGCTGGGCCCATAACCCAGAGGTCGATGGATCGAATCCATCCTCTGCTAAACAGTTTATTTTAAGTGCGAACAACATTTTTAAAAAATGTGTCGTTTCATGGGCATGTCTCAGTGCCATTATATATATTTTTTTACCTCTTCCAACAGTTCGTATAGGTCATACTGTTTACACAGTATCCCAGTGGCCTAAGACACTGGACTCCTAAGCCATGGATTGTGAGTTCTAGCCTTTTCTGAAGTGGATGGAAGCAGAGTGGCGCAGCGGGAGCGTGCTGGGCCCATAACCCAGAGGTCGATGGATCGAAACCATCCTCTGCTAAACAGTTTATTTTAAGTGCGAACAACATTTTTAAAAAATGTGTCGTTTCATGGGCATGTCTCAGTGCCATTATATATATTTTTTTACCTCTTCCAACAGTTCGTATAGGTCATACTGTTTACACAGTATCCCAGTGGCCTAAGACACTGGACTCCTAAGCCATGGATTGTGAGTTCTAGCCTTTTCTGAAGTGGATGGAAGCAGAGTGGCGCAGCGGGAGCGTGCTGGGCCCATAACCCAGAGGTCGATGGATCGAAACCATCCTCTGCTAAACAGTTTATTTTAAGTGCGAACAACATTTTTAAAAAATGTGTCGTTTCATGGGCATGTCTCAGTGCCATTATATATATTTTTTTACCTCTTCCAACAGTTCGTATAGGTCATACTGTTTACACAGTATCCCAGTGGCCTAAGACACTGGACTCCTAAGCCATGGATTGTGAGTTCTAGCCTTTTCTGAAGTGGATGGAAGCAGAGTGGCGCAGCGGGAGCGTGCTGGGCCCATAACCCAGAGGTCGATGGATCGAAACCATCCTCTGCTAAACAGTTTATTTTAAGTGCGAACAACATTTTTAAAAAATGTGTCGTTTCATGGGCATGTCTCAGTGCCATTATATATATTTTTTTACCTCTTCCAACAGTTCGTATAGGTCATACTGTTTACACAGTATCCCAGTGGCCTAAGACACTGGACTCCTAAGCCATGGATTGTGAGTTCTAGCCTTTTCTGAAGTGGATGGAAGCAGGGTGGTGCAGCGGGAGTGTGCTGGGCCCATAACCTAGAGGTCGATGGATCGAAACCATCCTCTGCTAAACAGTTTATTTTAAGTGCGAACAACATTTTTAAAAAATGTGTCGTTTCATGGGCATGTCTCAGTGCCATTATATATATTTTTTTACCTCTTCCAACAGTTCGTATAGGTCATACTGTTTACACAGTATCCCAGTGGCCTAAGACACTGGACTCCTAAGCCATGGATTGTGAGTTCTAGCCTTTTCTGAAGTGGATGGAAGCAGAGTGGCGCAGCGGGAGCGTGCTGTGCCCATAACCCAGAGGTCGATGGATCGAAACCATCCTCTGCTAAACAGTTTATTTTAAGTGCGAACAACATTTTAAAAAAATGTGTCGTTTCATGGGCATGTCTCAGTGCCATTATATATATTTTTTTACCTCTTCCAACAGTTCGTATAGGTCATACTGTTTACACAGTATCCCAGTGGCCTAAGACACTGGACTCCTAAGCCATGGATTGTGAGTTCTAGCCTTTTCTGAAGTGGATGGAAGCAGAGTGGCGCAGCGGGAGCGTGCTGGGCCCATAACCCAGAGGTCGATGGATCGAAACCATCCTCTGCTAAACAGTTTATTTTAAGTGCGAACAACATTTTAAAAAAATGTGTCGTTTCATGGGCATGTCTCAGTGCCATTATATATATTTTTTTACCTCTTCCAACAGTTCGTATAGGTCATACTGTTTACACAGTATCCCAGTGGCCTAAGACACTGGACTCCTAAGCCATGGATTGTGAGTTCTAGTCTTTTCTGAAGTGGCTGAGAGCAGAGTGGCGCAGCGGGAGCGTGCTGGGCCCATAACCCAGAGGTCGATGGATCGAAACCATCCTCTGCTAAACAGTTTATTTTAAGTGCGAACAACATTTTTAAAAAATGTGTCGTTTCATGGGCATGTCTCAGTGCCATTATATATATTTTTTTACCTCTTCCAACAGTTCGTATAGGTCATACTGTTTACACAGTATCCCAGTGGCCTAAGACACTGGACTCCTAAGCCATGGATTGTGAGTTCTAGCCTTTTCTGAAGTGGATGGAAGCAGAGTGGCGCAGTGGGAGCGTGCTGGGCCCATAACCCAGAGGTCGATGGATCGAAACCATCCTCTGCTAAACAGTTTATTTTAAGTGCGAACAACATTTTTAAAAAATGTGTCGTTTCATGGGCATGTCTCAGTGCCATTATATATATTTTTTTACCTCTTCCAACAGTTCGTATAGGTCATACTGTTTACACAGTATCCCAGTGGCCTAAGACACTGGACTCCTAAGCCATGGATTGTGAGTTCTAGTCTTTTCTGAAGTGGCTGAGAGCAGAGTGGCGCAGCGGGAGCGTGCTGGGCCCATAACCCAGAGGTCGATGGATCGAAACCATCCTCTGCTAAACAGTTTATTTTAAGTGCGAACAACATTTTTAAAAAATGTGTCGTTTCATGGGCATGTCTCAGTGCCATTATATATATTTTTTTACCTCTTCCAACAGTTCGTATAGGTCATACTGTTTACACAGTATCCCAGTGGCCTAAGACACTGGACTCCTAAGCCATGGATTGTGAGTTCTAGCCTTTTCTGAAGTGGATGGAAGCAGAGTGGCGCAGCGGGAGCGTGCTGGGCCCATAACCCAGAGGTCGATGGATCGAAACCATCCTCTGCTAAACAGTTTATTTTAAGTGCGAACAACATTTTTAAAAAATGTGTCGTTTCATGGGCATGTCTCAGTGCCATTATATATTTTTTTTTACCTCTTCCAACAGTTCGTATAGGTCATACTGTTTACACAGTATCCCAGTGGCCTAAGACACTGGACTCCTAAGCCATGGATTGTGAGTTCTAGTCTTTTCTGAAGTGGCTGAGAGCAGAGTGGCGCAGCGGGAGCGTGCTGGGCCCATAACCCAGAGGTCGATGGATCGAAACCATCCTCTGCTAAACAGTTTATTTTAAGTGCGAACAACATTTTTAAAAAATGTGTCGTTTCATGGGCATGTCTCAGTGCCATTATATATATTTTTTTACCTCTTCCAACAGTTCGTATAGGTCATACTGTTTACACAGTATCCCAGTGGCCTAAGACACTGGACTCCTAAGCCATGGATTGTGAGTTCTAGCCTTTTCTGAAGTGGATGGAAGCAGAGTGGCGCAGCGGGAGCGTGCTGGGCCCATAACCTAGAGGTCGATGGATCGAAACCATCCTCTGCTAAACAGTTTATTTTAAGTGCGAACAACATTTTTAAAAAATGTGTCGTTTCATGGGCATGTCTCAGTGCCATTATATATATTTTTTTACCTCTTCCAACAGTTCGTATAGGTCATACTGTTTACACAGTATCCCAGTGGCCTAAGACACTGGACTCCTAAGCCATGGATTGTGAGTTCTAGCCTTTTCTGAAGTGGATGGAAGCAGAGTGGCGCAGCGGGAGCGTGCTGGGCCCATAACCCAGAGCTCGATGGATCGAAACCATCCTCTGCTAAACAGTTTATTTTAAGTGCGAACAACATTTTTAAAAAATGTGTCGTTTCATGGGCATGTCTCAGTGCCATTATATATATTTTTTTACCTCTTCCAACAGTTCGTATAGGTCATACTGTTTACACAGTATCCCAGTGGCCTAAGACACTGGACTCCTAAGCCATGGATTGTGAGTTCTAGCCTTTTCTGAAGTGGATGGAAGCAGAGTGGCGCAGCGGGAGCGTGCTGGGCCCATAACCCAGAGGTCGATGGATCGAAACCATCCTCTGCTAAACAGTTTATTTTAAGTGCGAACAACATTTTTAAAAAATGTGTCGTTTCATGGGCATGTCTCAGTGCCATTATATATATTTTTTTACCTCTTCCAACAGTTCGTATAGGTCATACTGTTTACACAGTATCCCAGTGGCCTAAGACACTGGACTCCTAAGCCATGGATTGTGAGTTCTAGCCTTTTCTGAAGTGGATGGAAGCAGAGTGGCGCAGCGGGAGTGTGCTGGGCCCATAACCTAGAGGTCGATGGATCGAAGCCATCCTCTGCTAAACAGTTTATTTTAAGTGCGAACAACATTTTTAAAAAATGTGTCGTTTCATGGGCATGTCTCAGTGCCATTATATATATTTTTTTACCTCTTCCAACAGTTCGTATAGGTCATACTGTTTACACAGTATCCCAGTGGCCTAAGACACTGGACTCCTAAGCCATGGATTGTGAGTTCTAGCCTTTTCTGAAGTGGATGGAAGCAGAGTGGCGCAGCGGGAGCGTGCTGGGCCCATAACCCAGAGGTCGATGGATCGAAACCATCCTCTGCTAAACAGTTTATTTTAAGTGCGAACAACATTTTTAAAAAATGTGTTGTTTCATGGGCATGTCTCAGTGCCATTATATATATTTTTTTACCTCTTCCAACAGTTCGTATAGGTCATACTGTTTACACAGTATCCCAGTGGCCTAAGACACTGGACTCCTAAGCCATGGATTGTGAGTTCTAGCCTTTTCTGAAGTGGATGGAAGCAGAGTGGCGCAGCGGGAGCGTGCTGGGCCCATAACCCAGAGGTCGATGGATCGAAACCATCCTCTGCTAAACAGTTTATTTTAAGTGCGAACAACATTTTTAAAAAATGTGTCGTTTCATGGGCATGTCTCAGTGCCATTATATATATTTTTTTACCTCTTCCAACAGTTTGTATAGGTCATACTGTTTACACAGTATCCCAGTGGCCTAAGACACTGGACTCCTAAGCCATGGATTGTGAGTTCTAGCCTTTTCTGAAGTGGATGGAAGCAGAGTGGCGCAGCGGGAGCGTGCTGGGCCCATAACCTAGAGGTCGATGGATCGAAACCATCCTCTGCTAAACAGTTTATTTTAAGTGCGAACAACATTTTTAAAAAATGTGTCGTTTCATGGGCATGTCTCAGTGCCATTATATATATTTTTTTACCTCTTCCAACAGTTCGTATAGGTCATACTGTTTACACAGTATCCCAGTGGCCTAAGACACTGGACTCCTAAGCCATGGATTGTGAGTTCTAGCCTTTTCTTAAGTGGATGGAAGCAGAGTGGCGCAGCGGGAGCGTGCTGGGCTCATAACCCAGAGGTCGATGGATCGAAACCATCCTCTGCTAAACAGTTTATTTTAAGTGCGAACAACATTTTTAAAAAATGTGTCGTTTCATGGGCATGTCTCAGTGCCATTATATATATTTTTTTACCTCTTCCAACAGTTCGTATAGGTCATACTGTTTACACAGTATCCCAGTGGCCTAAGACACTGGACTCCTAAGCCATGGATTGTGAGTTCTAGCCTTTTCTGAAGTGGATGGAAGCAGAGTGGCGCAGCGGGAGCGTGCTGGGCCCATAACCCAGAGGTCGATGGATCGAAACCATCCTCTGCTAAACAGTTTATTTTAAGTGCGAACAACATTTTTAAAAAATGTGTCGTTTCATGGGCATGTCTCAGTGCCATTATATATATTTTTTTACCTCTTCCAACAGTTCGTATAGGTCATACTGTTTACACAGTATCCCAGTGGCCTAAGACACTGGACTCCTAAGCCATGGATTGTGAGTTCTAGCCTTTTCTGAAGTGGATGGAAGCAGAGTGGCGCAGCGGGAGTGTGCTGGGCCCATAACCTAGAGGTCGATGGATCGAAACCATCCTCTGCTAAACAGTTTATTTTAAGTGCGAAAAACATTTTTAAAAAATGTGTCTTTTCATGGGCATGTCTCAGTGCCATTATATATATTTTTTTACCTCTTCCAACAGTTCGTATAGGTCATACTGTTTACACAGTATCCCAGTGGCCTAAGACACTGGACTCCTAAGCCATGGATTGTGAGTTCTAGCCTTTTCTGAAGTGGATGGAAGCAGAGTGGCGCAGCGGGAGCGTGCTGGGCCCATAACCCAGAGGTTGATGGATCGAAACCATCCTCTGCTAAACAGTTTATTTTAAGTGCGAACAACATTTTTAAAAAATGTGTCGTTTCATGGGCATGTCTCAGTGCCATTATATATATATTTTTTACCTCTTCCAACAGTTCGTATAGGTCATACTGTTTACACAGTATCCCAGTGGCCTAAGACACTGGACTCCTAAGCCATGGATTGTGAGTTCTAGTCTTTTCTGAAGTGGATGGAAGCAGAGTGGCGCAGCGGGAGCGTGCTGGGCCCATAACCCAGAGCTCGATGGATCGAAACCATCCTCTGCTAAACAGTTTATTTTAAGTGCGAACAACATTTTTTAAAAATGTGTCGTTTCATGGGCATGTCTCAGTGCCATTATATATATTTTTTTACCTCTTCCAACAGTTCGTATAGGTCATACTGTTTACACAGTATCCCAGTGGCCTAAGACACTGGACTACTAAGCCATGGATTGTGAGTTCTAGCCTTTTCTGAAGTGGATGGAAGCAGAGTGGCGCAGCGGGAGCGTGCTGGGCCCATAACCCAGAGGTCGATGGATCGAAACCATCCTCTGCTAAACAGTTTATTTTAAGTGCGAACAACATTTTTAAAAAATGTGTCGTTTCATGGGCATGTCTCAGTGCCATTATATATATTTTTTTACCTCTTCCAACAGTTCGTATAGGTCATACTGTTTACACAGTATCCCAGTGGCCTAAGACACTGGACTCCTAAGCCATGGATTGGGAGTTCTAGCCTTTTCTGAAGTGGATGGAAGCAGAGTGGCGCAGCGGGAGTGTGCTGGGCCCATAACCTAGAGGTCGATGGATCGAAACCATCCTCTGCTAAACAGTTTATTTTAAGTGCGAACAACATTTTTAGAAAATGTGTCGTTTCATGGGCATGTCTCAGTGCCATTATATATATTTTTTTACCTCTTCCAACAGTTCGTATAGGTCATACTGTTTACACAGTATCCCAGTGGCCTAAGACACTGGACTCCTAAGCCATGGATTGTGAGTTCTAGCCTTTTCTGAAGTGGATGGAAGCAGAGTGGCGCAGCGGGAGCGTGCTGGGCCCATAACCCAGAGGTCGATGGATCGAAACCATCCTCTGCTAAACAGTTTATTTTAAGTGCGAACAACATTTTTAAAAAATGTGTTGTTTCATGGGCATGTCTCAGTGCCATTATATATATTTTTTTACCTCTTCCAACAGTTCGTATAGGTCATACTGTTTACACAGTATCCCAGTGGCCTAAGACACTGGACTCCTAAGCCATGGATTGTGAGTTCTAGCCATTTCTGAAGTGGATGGAAGCAGAGTGGCGCAGCGGGAGCGTGCTGGGCCCATAACCCAGAGGTCGATGGATCGAAACCATCCTCTGCTAAACAGTTTATTTTAAGTGCGAACAACATTTTTAAAAAATGTGTCGTTTCATGGGCATGTCTCAGTGCCATTATATATATTTTTTTACCTCTTCCAACAGTTTGTATAGGTCATACTGTTTACACAGTATCCCAGTGGCCTAAGACACTGGACTCCTAAGCCATGGATTGTGAGTTCTAGCCTTTTCTGAAGTGGATGGAAGCAGAGTGGCGCAGCGGGAGCGTGCTGGGCCCATAACCTAGAGGTCAATGGATCGAAACCATCCTCTGCTAAACAGTTTATTTTAAGTGCGAACAACATTTTTAAAAAATGTGTCGTTTCATGGGCATGTCTCAGTGCCATTATATATATTTTTTTACCTCTTCCAACAGTTCGTATAGGTCATACTGTTTACACAGTATCCCAGTGGCCTAAGACACTGGACTCCTAAGCCATGGATTGTGAGTTCTAGCCTTTTCTTAAGTGGATGGAAGCAGAGTGGCGCAGCGTGAGCGTGCTGGGCTCATAACCCAGAGGTCGATGGATCGAAACCATCCTCTGCTAAACAGTTTATTTTAAGTGCGAACAACATTTTTAAAAAATGTGTCGTTTCATGGGCATGTCTCAGTGCCATTATATATTTTTTTTTACCTCTTCCAACAGTTCGTATAGGTCATACTGTTTACACAGTATCCCAGTGGCCTAAGACACTGGACTCCTAAGCCATGGATTGTGAGTTCTAGCCTTTTCTGAAGTGGATGGAAGCAGAGTGGCGCAGCGGGAGCGTGCTGGGCCCATAACCCAGAGGTCGATGGAGCGAAACCATCCTCTGCTAAACAGTTTATTTTAAGTGCGAACAACATTTTTAAAAAATGTGTCGTTTCATGGGCATGTCTCAGTGCCATTATATATATTTTTTTACCTCTTCCAACAGTTCGTATAGGTCATACTGTTTACACAGTATCCCAGTGGCCTAAGACACTGGACTCCTAAGCCATGGATTGTGAGTTCTAGCCTTTTCTGAAGTGGATGGAAGCAGAGTGGCGCAGCGGGAGTGTGCTGGGCCCATAACCTAGAGGTCGATGGATCGAAACCATCCTCTGCTAAACAGTTTATTTTAAGTGCGAAAAACATTTTTAAAAAATGTGTCGTTTCATGGGCATGTCTCAGTGCCATTATATATATTTTTTTACCTCTTCCAACAGTTCGTATAGGTCATACTGTTTACACAGTATCCCAGTGGCCTAAGACACTGGACTCCTAAGCCATGGATTGTGAGTTCTAGCCTTTTCTGAAGTGGATGGAAGCAGAGTGGCGCAGCGGGAGCGTGCTGGGCCCATAACCCAGAGGTCGATGGATCGAAACCATCCTCTGCTAAACAGTTTATTTTAAGTGCGAACAACATTTTAAAAAAATGTGTCGTTTCATGGGCATGTCTCAGTGCCATTATATATATTTTTTTACCTCTTCCAACAGTTCGTATAGGTCATACTGTTTACACAGTATCCCAGTGGCCTAAGACACTGGACTCCTAAGCCATGGATTGTGAGTTCTAGCCTTTTCTGAAGTGGATGGAAGCAGAGTGGCGCAGCGGGAGCGTGCTGGGCCCATAACCCAGAGGTCGATGGATCGAAACCATCCTCTGCTAAACAGTTTATTTTAAGTGCGAACAACATTTTTAAAAAATGTGTCGTTTCATGGGCATGTCTCAGTGCCATTATATATATTTTTTTACCTCTTCCAACAGTTCGTATAGGTCATACTGTTTACACAGTATCCCAGTGGCCTAAGACACTGGACTCCTAAGCCATGGATTGTGAGTTCTAGCCTTTTCTGAAGTGGATGGAAGCAGAGTGGCGCAGCGGGAGCGTGCTGGGCCCATAACCCAGAGGTCGATGGATCGAAACCATCCTCTGCTAAACAGTTTATTTTAAGTGCGAACAACATTTTTAAAAAATGTGTCGTTTCATGGGCATGTCTCAGTGCCATTATATATATTTTTTTACCTCTTCCAACAGTTCGTATAGGTCATACTGTTTACACAGTATCCCAGTGGCCTAAGACACTGGACTCCTAAGCCATGGATTGTGAGTTCTAGCCTTTTCTGAAGTGGATGGAAGCAGAGTGGCGCAGCGGGAGCGTGCTGGGCCCATAACCCAGAGGTCGATGGATCGAAACCATCCTCTGCTAAACAGTTTATTTTAAGTGCGAACAACATTTTTAAAAAATGTGTCGTTTCATGGGCATGTCTCAGTGCCATTATATATATTTTTTTACCTCTTCCAACAGTTCGTATAGGTCATACTGTTTACACAGTATCCCAGTGGCCTAAGACACTGGACTCCTAAGCCATGGATTGTGAGTTCTAGCCTTTTCTGAAGTGGATGGAAGCAGAGTGGCGCAGCGGGAGCGTGCTGGGCCCATAACCCAGAGGTCGATGGATCGAAACCATCCTCTGCTAAACAGTTTATTTTAAGTGCGAACAACATTTTTAAAAAATGTGTCGTTTCATGGGCATGTCTCAGTGCCATTATATATATTTTTTTACCTCTTCCAACAGTTCGTATAGGTCATACTGTTTACACAGTATCCCAGTGGCCTAAGACACTGGACTCCTAAGCCATGGATTGTGAGTTCTAGCCTTTTCTGAAGTGGATGGAAGCAGAGTGGCGCAGCGGGAGCGTGCTGGGCCCATAACCCAGAGGTCGATGGATCGAAACCATCCTCTGCTAAACAGTTTATTTTAAGTGCGAACAACATTTTTAAAAAATGTGTCGTTTCATGGGCATGTCTCAGTGCCATTATATATATTTTTTTACCTCTTCCAACAGTTCGTATAGGTCATACTGTTTACACAGTATCCCAGTGGCCTAAGACACTGGACTCCTAAGCCATGGATTGTGAGTTCTAGCCTTTTCTGAAGTGGATGGAAGCAGAGTGGCGCAGCGGGAGTGTGCTGGGCCCATAACCTAGAGGTCGATGGATCGAAACCATCCTCTGCTAAACAGTTTATTTTAAGTGCGAACAACATTTTTAAAAAATGTGTCGTTTCATGGGCATGTCTCAGTGCCATTATATATATTTTTTTACCTCTTCCAACAGTTCGTATAGGTCATACTGTTTACACAGTATCCCAGTGGCCTAAGACACTGGACTCCTAAGCCATGGATTGTGAGTTCTAGCCTTTTCTGAAGTGGATGGAAGCAGAGTGGCGCAGTGGGAGCGTGCTGGGCCCATAACCCAGAGGTCGATGGATCGAAACCATCCTCTGCTAAACAGTTTATTTTAAGTGCGAACAACATTTTAAAAAAATGTGTCGTTTCATGGGCATGTCTCGGTGCCATTATATATATTTTTTTACCTCTTCCAACAGTTCGTATAGGTCATACTGTTTACACAGTATCCCAGTGGCCTAAGACACTGGACTCCTAAGCCATGGATTGTGAGTTCTAGCCTTTTCTGAAGTGGATGGAAGCAGAGTGGCGCAGCGGGAGCGTGCTGGGCCCATAACCCAGAGGTCGATGGATCGAAACCATCCTCTGCTAAACAGTTTATTTTAAGTGCGAACAACATTTTAAAAAAATGTGTCGTTTCATGGGCATGTCTCAGTGCCATTATATATATTTTTTTACCTCTTCCAACAGTTCGTATAGGTCATACTGTTTACACAGTATCCCAGTGGCCTAAGACACTGGACTCCTAAGCCATGGATTGTGAGTTCTAGTCTTTTCTGAAGTGGCTGAGAGCAGAGTGGCGCAGCGGGAGCGTGCTGGGCCCATAACCCAGAGGTCGATGGATCGAAACCATCCTCTGCTAAACAGTTTATTTTAAGTGCGAACAACATTTTTAAAAAATGTGTCGTTTCATGGGCATGTCTCAGTGCCATTATATATATTTTTTTACCTCTTCCAACAGTTCGTATAGGTCATACTGTTTACACAGTATCCCAGTGGCCTAAGACACTGGACTCCTAAGCCATGGATTGTGAGTTCTAGCCTTTTCTGAAGTGGATGGAAGCAGAGTGGCGCAGTGGGAGCGTGCTGGGCCCATAACCCAGAGGTCGATGGATCGAAACCATCCTCTGCTAAACAGTTTATTTTAAGTGCGAACAACATTTTTTAAAAATGTGTCGTTTCATGGGCATGTCTCAGTGCCATTATATATATTTTTTTACCTCTTCCAACAGTTCGTATAGGTCATACTGTTTACACAGTATCCCAGTGGCCTAAGACACTGGACTCCTAAGCCATGGATTGTGAGTTCTAGTCTTTTCTGAAGTGGCTGAGAGCAGAGTGGCGCAGCGGGAGCGTGCTGGGCCCATAACCCAGAGGTCGATGGATCGAAACCATCCTCTGCTAAACAGTTTATTTTAAGTGCGAACAACATTTTTAAAAAATGTGTCGTTTCATGGGCATGTCTCAGTGCCATTATATATATTTTTTTACCTCTTCCAACAGTTCGTATAGGTCATACTGTTTACACAGTATCCCAGTGGCCTAAGACACTGGACTCCTAAGCCATGGATTGTGAGTTCTAGCCTTTTCTGAAGTGGATGGAAGCAGAGTGGCGCAGCGGGAGCGTGCTGGGCCCATAACCCAGAGGTCGATGGATCGAAACCATCCTCTGCTAAACAGTTTATTTTAAGTGCGAACAACATTTTTAAAAAATGTGTCGTTTCATGGGCATGTCTCAGTGCCATTATATATATTTTTTTACCTCTTCCAACAGTTCGTATAGGTCATACTGTTTACACAGTATCCCAGTGGCCTAAGACACTGGACTCCTAAGCCATGGATTGTGAGTTCTAGTCTTTTCTGAAGTGGCTGAGAGCAGAGTGGCGCAACGGGAGCGTGCTGGGCCCATAACCCAGAGGTCGATGGATCGAAACCATCCTCTGCTAAACAGTTTATTTTAAGTGCGAACAACATTTTTAAAAAATGTGTCGTTTCATGGGCATGTCTCAGTGCCATTATATATATTTTTTTACCTCTTCCAACAGTTCGTATAGGTCATACTGTTTACACAGTATCCCAGTGGCCTAAGACACTGGACTCCTAAGCCATGGATTGTGAGTTCTAGCCTTTTCTGAAGTGGATGGAAGCAGAGTGGCGCAGCGGGTGCGTGCTGGGCCCATAACCCAGAGGTCAATGGATCGAAACCATCCTCTGCTAAACAGTTTATTTTAAGTGCGAACAACATTTTTAAAAAATGTGTCGTTTCATGGGCATGTCTCAGTGCCATTATATATATTTTTTTACCTCTTCCAACAGTTCGTATAGGTCATACTGTTTACACAGTATCCCAGTGGCCTAAGACACTGGACTCCTAAGCCATGGATTGTGAGTTCTAGCCTTTTCTGAAGTGGATGGAAGCAGAGTGGCGCAGCGGGAGCGTGCTGGGCCCATAACCCAGAGGTCGATGGATCGAAACCATCCTCTGCTAAACAGTTTATTTTAAGTGCGAACAACATTTTTAAAAAATGTGTTGTTTCATGGGCATGTCTCAGTGCCATTATATATATTTTTTTACCTCTTCCAACAGTTCGTATAGGTCATACTGTTTACACAGTATCCCAGTGGCCTAAGACACTGGACTCCTAAGCCATGGATTGTGAGTTCTAGCCTTTTCTGAAGTGGATGGAAGCAGAGTGGCGCAGCGGGAGCGTGCTGGGCCCATAACCCAGAGGTCGATGGATCGAAACCATCCTCTGCTAAACAGTTTATTTTAAGTGCGAACAACATTTTTAAAAAATGTGTCGTTTCATGGGCATGTCTCAGTGCCATTATATATATTTTTTTACCTCTTCCAACAGTTCGTATAGGTCATACTGTTTACACAGTATCCCAGTGGCCTAAGACACTGGACTCCTAAGCCATGGATTGTGAGTTCTAGTCTTTTCTGAAGTGGCTGAGAGCAGAGTGGCGCAGCGGGAGCGTGCTGGGCCCATAACCCAGAGGTCGATGGATCGAAACCATCCTCTGCTAAACAGTTTATTTTAAGTGCGAACAACATTTTAAAAAAATGTGTTGTTTCATGGGCATGTCTCAGTGCCATTATATATATTTTTTTACCTCTTCCAACAGTTCGTATAGGTCATACTGTTTACACAGTATCCCAGTGGCCTAAGACACTGGACTCCTAAGCCATGGATTGTGAGTTCTAGCCTTTTCTGAAGTGGATGGAAGCAGAGTGGCGCAGCGGGAGCGTGCTGGGCCCATAACCCAGAGGTCGATGGATCGAAACCATCCTCTGCTAAACAGTTTATTTTAAGTGCGAACAACATTTTTAAAAAATGTGTCGTTTCATGGGCATGTCTCAGTGCCATTATATATATTTTTTTACCTCTTCCAACAGTTCGTATAGGTCATACTGTTTACACAGTATCCCAGTGGCCTAAGACACTGGACTCCTAAGCCATGGATTGTGAGTTCTAGTCTTTTCTGAAGTGGCTGAGAGCAGAGTGGCGCAGCGGGAGCGTGCTGGGCCCATAACCCAGAGGTCGATGGATCGAAACCATCCTCTGCTAAACAGATTATTTTCAAAAATGAAACGCAAACAGAAATTAGAAAGCTAAATTTCATTTGCGTGTCTCAGTGCTATCCAGTACACATTGTTTTTACTGCTTCTATCAGTTCATACTATTTGCAAAAGGTAGACAGTGCCCCAGTGGCCTAATGGATAAGGCACTGGCCTCCTAAGCCAGGGATTGTGGGTTCAAGTCCCATCTGGGGTGGATGGAAGCAGAGTGGCGCAGCGGGAGCGTGCTGGGCCCATAACCCAGAGGTCGATGGATCGAAACCATCCTCTGCTGAACAGTTTATTTTAAGTGCGAACAACATTTTTAAAAAATGTGTCGTTTCATGGGCATGTCTCAGTGCCATTATATATATTTTTTTACCTCTTCCAACAGTTCGTATAGGTCATACTGTTTACACAGTATCCCAGTGGCCTAAGACACTGGACTCCTAAGCCATGGATTGTGAGTTCTAGCCTTTTCTGAAGTGGATGGAAGCAGAGTGGCGCAGCGGGAGCGTGCTGGGCCCATAACCCAGAGGTCGATGGATCGAAACCATCCTCTGCTAAACAGTTTATTTTAAGTGCGAACAACATTTTTAAAAAATGTGTCGTTTCATGGGCATGTCTCAGTGCCATTATATATATTTTTTTACCTCTTCCAACAGTTCGTATAGGTCATACTGTTTACACAGTATCCCAGTGGCCTAAGACACTGGACTCCTAAGCCATGGATTGTGAGTTCTAGCCTTTTCTGAAGTGGATGGAAGCAGAGTGGCGCAGCGGGAGCGTGCTGGGCCCATAACCCAGAGGTCGATGGATCGAAACCATCCTCTGCTAAACAGTTTATTTTAAGTTCGAACAACATTTTTTAAAAATGTGTCGTTTCATGGGCATGTCTCAGTGCCATTATATATATTTTTTTACCTCTTCCAACAGATCGTATAGGTCATACTGTTTACACAGTATCCCAGTGGCCTAAGACACTGGACTCCTAAGCCATGGATTGTGAGTTCTAGTCTTTTCTGAAGTGGATGGAAGCAGAGTGGCGCAGCGGGAGCGTGCTGGGCCCATAACCCAGAGGTCGATGGATCGAAACCATCCTCTGCTAAACAGTTTATTTTAAGTGCGAACAACATTTTTAAAAAATGTGTCGTTTCATGGGCATGTCTCAGTGCCATTATATATATTTTTTTACCTCTTCCAACAGTTCGTATAGGTCATACTGTTTACACAGTATCCCAGTGGCCTAAGACACTGGACTCCTAAGCCATGGATTGTGAGTTCTAGCCTTTTCTGAAGTGGATGGAAACAGAGTGGCGCAGCGGGAGCGTGCTGGGCCCATAACCCAGAGGTCGATGGATCGAAACCATCCTCTGCTAAACAGTTTATTTTAAGTGCGAACAACATTTTTAAAAAATGTGTCGTTTCATGGGCATGTCTCAGTGCCATTATATATATTTTTTTACCTCTTCCAACAGTTCGTATAGGTCATACTGTTTACACAGTATCCCAGTGGCCTAAGACACTGGACTCCTAAGCCATGGATTGTGAGTTCTAGCCTTTTCTGAAGTGGATGGAAGCAGAGTGGCGCAGCGGGAGCGTGCTGGGCCCATAACCCAGAGGTCGATGGATCGAAACCATCCTCTGCTAAACAGTTTATTTTAAGTGCGAACAACATTTTTAAAAAATGTGTCGTTTCATGGGCATGTCTCAGTGCCATTATATATATTTTTTTACCTCTTCCAACAGTTCGTATAGGTCATACTGTTTACACAGTATCCCAGTGGCCTAAGACACTGGACTCCTAAGCCATGGATTGTGAGTTCTAGCCTTTTCTGAAGTGGATGGAAGCAGAGTGGCGCAGCGGGAGCGTGCTGGGCCCATAACCCAGAGGTCGATGGATCGAAACCATCCTCTGCTGAACAGTTTATTTTAAGTGCGAACAACATTTTTAAAAAATGTGTCGTTTCATGGGCATGTCTCAGTGCCATTATATATATTGTTTTACCTCTTCCAACAGTTCGTATAGGTCATACTGTTTACACAGTATCCCAGTGGCCTAAGACACTGGACTCCTAAGCCATGGATTGTGAGTTCTAGCCTTTTCTGAAGTGGATGGAAGCAGAGTGGCGCAGCGGGAGCGTGCTGGGCCCATAACCCAGAGGTCGATGGATCGAAACCATCCTCTGCTAAACAGTTTATTTTAAGTGCGAACAACATTTTTAAAAAATGTGTCGTTTCATGGGCATGTCTCAGTGCCATTATATATATTTTTTTACCTCTTCCAACAGTTCGTATAGGTCATACTGTTTACACAGTATCCCAGTGGCCTAAGACACTGGACTCCTAAGCCATGGATTGTGAGTTCTAGCCTTTTCTGAAGTGGATGGAAGCAGAGTGGCGCAGCGGGAGCGTGCTGGGCCCATAACCCAGAGGTCGATGGATCGAAACCATCCTCTGCTAAACAGTTTATTTTAAGTGCGAACAACATTTTTAAAAAATGTGTCGTTTCATGGGCATGTCTCAGTGCCATTATATATATTTTTTTACCTCTTCCAACAGTTCGTATAGGTCATACTGTTTACACAGTATCCCAGTGGCCTAAGACACTGGACTCCTAAGCCATGGATTGTGAGTTCTAGCCTTTTCTGAAGTGGATGGAAGCAGAGTGGCGCAGCGGGAGCGTGCTGGGCCCATAACCCAGAGGTCGATGGATCGAAACCATCCTCTGCTAAACAGTTTATTTTAAGTTCGAACAACATTTTTTAAAAATGTGTCGTTTCATGGGCATGTCTCAGTGCCATTATATATATTTTTTTACCTCTTCCAACAGATCGTATAGGTCATACTGTTTACACAGTATCCCAGTGGCCTAAGACACTGGACTCCTAAGCCATGGATTGTGAGTTCTAGTCTTTTCTGAAGTGGATGGAAGCAGAGTGGCGCAGCGGGAGCGTGCTGGGCCCATAACCCAGAGGTCGATGGATCGAAACCATCCTCTGCTAAACAGTTATTTTAAGTGCGAACAACATTTTTAAAAAATGTGTCGTTTCATGGGCATGTCTCAGTGCCATTATATATATTTTTTTACCTCTTCCAACAGTTCGTATAGGTCATACTGTTTACACAGTATCCCAGTGGCCTAAGACACTGGACTCCTAAGCCATGGATTGTGAGTTCTAGCCTTTTCTGAAGTGGATGGAAACAGAGTGGCGCAGCGGGAGCGTGCTGGGCCCATAACCCAGAGGTCGATGGATCGAAACCATCCTCTGCTAAGTTTATTTTAAGTGTGAACAACATTTTTAAAAAATGTGTCGTTTCATGGGCATGTCTCAGTGCCATTATATATATTTTTTTACCTCTTCCAACAGTTCGTATAGGTCATACTGTTTACACAGTATCCCAGTGGCCTAAGACACTGGACTCCTAAGCCATGGATTGTGAGTTCTAGCCTTTTCTGAAGTGGATGGAAGCAGAGTGGCGCAGCGGGAGCGTGCTGGGCCCATAACCCAGAGGTCGATGGATCGAAACCATCCTCTGCTAAACAGTTTATTTTAAGTGCGAACAACATTTTTAAAAAATGTGTCGTTTCATGGGCATGTCTCAGTGCCATTATATATATTTTTTTACCTCTTCCAACAGTTCGTATAGGTCATACTGTTTACACAGTATCCCAGTGGCCTAAGACACTGGACTCCTAAGCCATGGATTGTGAGTTCTAGCCTTTTCTGAAGTGGATGGAAGCAGAGTGGCGCAGCGGGAGCGTGCTGGGCCCATAACCCAGAGGTCGATGGATCGAAACCATCCTCTGCTAAACAGTTTATTTTAAGTGCGAACAACATTTTTAAAAAATGTGTCGTTTCATGGGCATGTCTCAGTGCCATTATATATATTTTTTTACCTCTTCCAACAGTTTGTATAGGTCATACTGTTTACACAGTATCCCAGTGGCCTAAGACACTGGACTCCTAAGCCATGGATTGTGAGTTCTAGCCTTTTCTGAAGTGGATGGAAGCAGAGTGGCGCAGCGGGAGTGTGCTGGGCCCATAACCTAGAGGTCAATGGATCGAAACCATCCTCTGCTGAACAGTTTATTTTAAGTGCGAACAACATTTTTAAAAAATGTGTCGTTTCATGGGCATGTCTCAGTGCCATTATATATATTTTTTTACCTCTTCCAACAGTTCGTATAGGTCATACTGTTTACACAGTATCCCAGTGGCCTAAGACACTGGACTCCTAAGCCATGGATTGTGAGTTCTAGCCTTTTCTGAAGTGGATGGAAGCAGAGTGGCGCAGCGGGAGCGTGCTGGGCCCATAACCCAGAGGTCGATGGATCGAAACCATCCTCTGCTAAACAGTTTATTTTAAGTGCGAACAACATTTTTAAAAAATGTGTCGTTTCATGGGCATGTCTCAGTGCCATTATATATATTTTTTTACCTCTTCCAACAGTTCGTATAGGTCATACTGTTTACACAGTATCCCAGTGGCCTAAGACACTGGACTCCTAAGCCATGGATTGTGAGTTCTAGCCTTTTCTGAAGTGGATGGAAGCAGAGTGGCGCAGCGGGAGCGTGCTGGGCCCATAACCCAGAGGTCGATGGATCGAAACCATCCTCTGCTAAACAGTTTATTTTAAGTTCGAACAACATTTTTTAAAAATGTGTCGTTTCATGGGCATGTCTCAGTGCCATTATATATATTTTTTTACCTCTTCCAACAGATCGTATAGGTCATACTGTTTACACAGTATCCCAGTGGCCTAAGACACTGGACTCCTAAGCCATGGATTGTGAGTTCTAGTCTTTTCTGAAGTGGATGGAAGCAGAGTGGCGCAGCGGGAGCGTGCTGGGCCCATAACCCAGAGGTCGATGGATCGAAACCATCCTCTGCTAAACAGTTTATTTTAAGTGCGAACAACATTTTTAAAAAATGTGTCGTTTCATGGGCATGTCTCAGTGCCATTATATATATTTTTTTACCTCTTCCAACAGTTCGTATAGGTCATACTGTTTACACAGTATCCCAGTGGCCTAAGACACTGGACTCCTAAGCCATGGATTGTGAGTTCTAGCCTTTTCTGAAGTGGATGGAAACAGAGTGGCGCAGCGGGAGCGTGCTGGGCCCATAACCCAGAGGTCGATGGATCGAAACCATCCTCTGCTAAACAGTTTATTTTAAGTGCGAACAACATTTTTAAAAAATGTGTCGTTTCATGGGCATGTCTCAGTGCCATTATATATATTTTTTTACCTCTTCCAACAGTTCGTATAGGTCATACTGTTTACACAGTATCCCAGTGGCCTAAGACACTGGACTCCTAAGCCATGGATTGTGAGTTCTAGCCTTTTCTGAAGTGGATGGAAGCAGAGTGGCGCAGCGGGAGCGTGCTGGGCCCATAACCCAGAGGTCGATGGATCGAAACCATCCTCTGCTAAACAGTTTATTTTAAGTGCGAACAACATTTTTAAAAAATGTGTCGTTTCATGGGCATGTCTCAGTGCCATTATATATATTTTTTTACCTCTTCCAACAGTTCGTATAGGTCATACTGTTTACACAGTATCCCAGTGGCCTAAGACACTGGACTCCTAAGCCATGGATTGTGAGTTCTAGCCTTTTCTGAAGTGGATGGAAGCAGAGTGGCGCAGCGGGAGCGTGCTGGGCCCATAACCCAGAGGTCGATGGATCGAAACCATCCTCTGCTGAACAGTTTATTTTAAGTGCGAACAACATTTTTAAAAAATGTGTCGTTTCATGGGCATGTCTCAGTGCCATTATATATATTGTTTTACCTCTTCCAACAGTTCGTATAGGTCATACTGTTTACACAGTATCCCAGTGGCCTAAGACACTGGACTCCTAAGCCATGGATTGTGAGTTCTAGCCTTTTCTGAAGTGGATGGAAGCAGAGTGGCGCAGCGGGAGCGTGCTGGGCCCATAACCCAGAGGTCGATGGATCGAAACCATCCTCTGCTAAACAGTTTATTTTAAGTGCGAACAACATTTTTAAAAAATGTGTCGTTTCATGGGCATGTCTCAGTGCCATTATATATATTTTTTTACCTCTTCCAACAGTTCGTATAGGTCATACTGTTTACACAGTATCCCAGTGGCCTAAGACACTGGACTCCTAAGCCATGGATTGTGAGTTCTAGCCTTTTCTGAAGTGGATGGAAGCAGAGTGGCGCAGCGGGAGCGTGCTGGGCCCATAACCCAGAGGTCGATGGATCGAAACCATCCTCTGCTAAACAGTTTATTTTAAGTGCGAACAACATTTTTAAAAAATGTGTCGTTTCATGGGCATGTCTCAGTGCCATTATATATATTTTTTTACCTCTTCCAACAGTTCGTATAGGTCATACTGTTTACACAGTATCCCAGTGGCCTAAGACACTGGACTCCTAAGCCATGGATTGTGAGTTCTAGCCTTTTCTGAAGTGGATGGAAGCAGAGTGGCGCAGCGGGAGCGTGCTGGGCCCATAACCCAGAGGTCGATGGATCGAAACCATCCTCTGCTAAACAGTTTATTTTAAGTTCGAACAACATTTTTTAAAAATGTGTCGTTTCATGGGCATGTCTCAGTGCCATTATATATATTTTTTTACCTCTTCCAACAGATCGTATAGGTCATACTGTTTACACAGTATCCCAGTGGCCTAAGACACTGGACTCCTAAGCCATGGATTGTGAGTTCTAGTCTTTTCTGAAGTGGATGGAAGCAGAGTGGCGCAGCGGGAGCGTGCTGGGCCCATAACCCAGAGGTCGATGGATCGAAACCATCCTCTGCTAAACAGTTTATTTTAAGTGCGAACAACATTTTTAAAAAATGTGTCGTTTCATGGGCATGTCTCAGTGCCATTATATATATTTTTTTACCTCTTCCAACAGTTCGTATAGGTCATACTGTTTACACAGTATCCCAGTGGCCTAAGACACTGGACTCCTAAGCCATGGATTGTGAGTTCTAGCCTTTTCTGAAGTGGATGGAAACAGAGTGGCGCAGCGGGAGCGTGCTGGGCCCATAACCCAGAGGTCGATGGATCGAAACCATCCTCTGCTAAGTTTATTTTAAGTGTGAACAACATTTTTAAAAAATGTGTCGTTTCATGGGCATGTCTCAGTGCCATTATATATATTTTTTTACCTCTTCCAACAGTTCGTATAGGTCATACTGTTTACACAGTATCCCAGTGGCCTAAGACACTGGACTCCTAAGCCATGGATTGTGAGTTCTAGCCTTTTCTGAAGTGGATGGAAGCAGAGTGGCGCAGCGGGAGCGTGCTGGGCCCATAACCCAGAGGTCGATGGATCGAAACCATCCTCTGCTAAACAGTTTATTTTAAGTGCGAACAACATTTTTAAAAAATGTGTCGTTTCATGGGCATGTCTCAGTGCCATTATATATATTTTTTTACCTCTTCCAACAGTTCGTATAGGTCATACTGTTTACACAGTATCCCAGTGGCCTAAGACACTGGACTCCTAAGCCATGGATTGTGAGTTCTAGCCTTTTCTGAAGTGGATGGAAGCAGAGTGGCGCAGCGGGAGCGTGCTGGGCCCATAACCCAGAGGTCGATGGATCGAAACCATCCTCTGCTAAACAGTTTATTTTAAGTGCGAACAACATTTTTAAAAAATGTGTCGTTTCATGGGCATGTCTCAGTGCCATTATATATATTTTTTTACCTCTTCCAACAGTTTGTATAGGTCATACTGTTTACACAGTATCCCAGTGGCCTAAGACACTGGACTCCTAAGCCATGGATTGTGAGTTCTAGCCTTTTCTGAAGTGGATGGAAGCAGAGTGGCGCAGCGGGAGTGTGCTGGGCCCATAACCTAGAGGTCAATGGATCGAAACCATCCTCTGCTGAACAGTTTATTTTAAGTGCGAACAACATTTTTAAAAAATGTGTCGTTTCATGGGCATGTCTCAGTGCCATTATATATATTTTTTTACCTCTTCCAACAGTTCGTATAGGTCATACTGTTTACACAGTATCCCAGTGGCCTAAGACACTGGACTCCTAAGCCATGGATTGTGAGTTCTAGCCTTTTCTGAAGTGGATGGAAGCAGAGTGGCGCAGCGGGAGCGTGCTGGGCCCATAACCCAGAGGTCGATGGATCGAAACCATCCTCTGCTAAACAGTTTATTTTAAGTGCGAACAACATTTTTAAAAAATGTGTCGTTTCATGGGCATGTCTCAGTGCCATTATATATATTTTTTTACCTCTTCCAACAGTTCGTATAGGTCATACTGTTTACACAGTATCCCAGTGGCCTAAGACACTGGACTCCTAAGCCATGGATTGTGAGTTCTAGCCTTTTCTGAAGTGGATGGAAGCAGAGTGGCGCAGCGGGAGCGTGCTGGGCCCATAACCCAGAGGTCGATGGATCGAAACCATCCTCTGCTAAACAGTTTATTTTAAGTTCGAACAACATTTTTTAAAAATGTGTCGTTTCATGGGCATGTCTCAGTGCCATTATATATATTTTTTTACCTCTTCCAACAGATCGTATAGGTCATACTGTTTACACAGTATCCCAGTGGCCTAAGACACTGGACTCCTAAGCCATGGATTGTGAGTTCTAGTCTTTTCTGAAGTGGATGGAAGCAGAGTGGCGCAGCGGGAGCGTGCTGGGCCCATAACCCAGAGGTCGATGGATCGAAACCATCCTCTGCTAAACAGTTTATTTTAAGTGCGAACAACATTTTTAAAAAATGTGTCGTTTCATGGGCATGTCTCAGTGCCATTATATATATTTTTTTACCTCTTCCAACAGTTCGTATAGGTCATACTGTTTACACAGTATCCCAGTGGCCTAAGACACTGGACTCCTAAGCCATGGATTGTGAGTTCTAGCCTTTTCTGAAGTGGATGGAAACAGAGTGGCGCAGCGGGAGCGTGCTGGGCCCATAACCCAGAGGTCGATGGATCGAAACCATCCTCTGCTAAACAGTTTATTTTAAGTGCGAACAACATTTTTAAAAAATGTGTCGTTTCATGGGCATGTCTCAGTGCCATTATATATATTTTTTTACCTCTTCCAACAGTTCGTATAGGTCATACTGTTTACACAGTATCCCAGTGGCCTAAGACACTGGACTCCTAAGCCATGGATTGTGAGTTCTAGCCTTTTCTGAAGTGGATGGAAGCAGAGTGGCGCAGCGGGAGCGTGCTGGGCCCATAACCCAGAGGTCGATGGATCGAAACCATCCTCTGCTAAACAGTTTATTTTAAGTGCGAACAACATTTTTAAAAAATGTGTCGTTTCATGGGCATGTCTCAGTGCCATTATATATATTTTTTTACCTCTTCCAACAGTTCGTATAGGTCATACTGTTTACACAGTATCCCAGTGGCCTAAGACACTGGACTCCTAAGCCATGGATTGTGAGTTCTAGCCTTTTCTGAAGTGGATGGAAGCAGAGTGGCGCAGCGGGAGCGTGCTGGGCCCATAACCCAGAGGTCGATGGATCGAAACCATCCTCTGCTGAACAGTTTATTTTAAGTGCGAACAACATTTTTAAAAAATGTGTCGTTTCATGGGCATGTCTCAGTGCCATTATATATATTGTTTTACCTCTTCCAACAGTTCGTATAGGTCATACTGTTTACACAGTATCCCAGTGGCCTAAGACACTGGACTCCTAAGCCATGGATTGTGAGTTCTAGCCTTTTCTGAAGTGGATGGAAGCAGAGTGGCGCAGCGGGAGCGTGCTGGGCCCATAACCCAGAGGTCGATGGATCGAAACCATCCTCTGCTAAACAGTTTATTTTAAGTGCGAACAACATTTTTAAAAAATGTGTCGTTTCATGGGCATGTCTCAGTGCCATTATATATATTTTTTTACCTCTTCCAACAGTTCGTATAGGTCATACTGTTTACACAGTATCCCAGTGGCCTAAGACACTGGACTCCTAAGCCATGGATTGTGAGTTCTAGCCTTTTCTGAAGTGGATGGAAGCAGAGTGGCGCAGCGGGAGCGTGCTGGGCCCATAACCCAGAGGTCGATGGATCGAAACCATCCTCTGCTAAACAGTTTATTTTCAGTGCGAACAACATTTTAAAAAAATGTGTCGTTTCATGGGCATGTCTCAGTGCCATTATATATATTTTTTTACCTCTTCCAACAGTTCGTATAGGTCATACTGTTTACACAGTATCCCAGTGGCCTAAGACACTGGACTCCTAAGCCATGGATTGTGAGTTCTAGCCTTTTCTGAAGTGGATGGAAGCAGAGTGGCGCAGCGGAAGCGTGCTGGGCCCATAACCCAGAGGTCGATGGATCGAAACCATCCTCTGCTAAACAGTTTATTTTCAGTGCGAACAACATTTTAAAAAAATGTGTCGTTTCATGGGCATGTCTCAGTGCCATTATATATATTTTTTTACCTCTTCCAACAGTTCGTATAGGTCATACTGTTTACACAGTATCCCAGTGGCCTAAGACACTGGACTCCTAAGCCATGGATTGTGAGTTCTAGCCTTTTCTGAAGTGGATGGAAGCAGAGTGGCGCAGCGGGAGCGTGCTGGGCCCATAACCCAGAGGTCGATGGATCGAAACCATCCTCTGCTAAACAGTTTATTTTAAGTGCGAACAACATTTTTAAAAAATGTGTCTTTTCCTGGGCATGTCTCAGTGCCATTATATATATTTTTTTACCTCTTCCAACAGTTCGTATAGGTCATACTGTTTACACAGTATCCCAGTGGCCTAAGACACTGGACTCCTAAGCCATGGATTGTGAGTTCTAGCCTTTTCTGAAGTGGATAGAAGCAGAGTGGCGCAGCGGAAGCGTGCTGGGCCCATAACCCAGAGGTCGATGGATTGAAACCATCCTCTGCTAAACAGTTTATTTTAAGTGCGAACAACATTTTTAAAAAATGTGTCGTTTCATGGGCATGTCTCAGTGCCATTATATATATTTTTTTACCTCTTCCAACAGTTCGTATAGGTCATACTGTTTACACAGTATCCCAGTGGCCTAAGACACTGGACTCCTAAGCCATGGATTGTGAGTTCTAGCCTTTTCTGAAGTGGATGGAAGCAGAGTGGCGCAGCGGGAGCGTGCTGGGCCCATAACCCAGAGGTCGATGGATCGAAACCATCCTCTGCTGAACAGTTTATTTTAAGTGCGAACAACATTTTTAAAAAATGTGTCGTTTCATGGGCATGTCTCAGTGCCATTATATATATTGTTTTACCTCTTCCAACAGTTCGTATAGGTCATACTGTTTACACAGTATCCCAGTGGCCTAAGACACTGGACTCCTAAGCCATGGATTGTGAGTTCTAGCCTTTTCTGAAGTGGATGGAAGCAGAGTGGCGCAGCGGGAGCGTGCTGGGCCCATAACCCAGAGGTCGATGGATCGAAACCATCCTCTGCTAAACAGTTTATTTTAAGTGCGAACAACATTTTTAAAAAATGTGTCGTTTCATGGGCATGTCTCAGTGCCATTATATATATTTTTTTACCTCTTCCAACAGTTCGTATAGGTCATACTGTTTACACAGTATCCCAGTGGCCTAAGACACTGGACTCCTAAGCCATGGATTGTGAGTTCTAGCCTTTTCTGAAGTGGATGGAAGCAGAGTGGCGCAGCGGGAGCGTGCTGGGCCCATAACCCAGAGGTCGATGGATCGAAACCATCCTCTGCTAAACAGTTTATTTTCAGTGCGAACAACATTTTAAAAAAATGTGTCGTTTCATGGGCATGTCTCAGTGCCATTATATATATTTTTTTACCTCTTCCAACAGTTCGTATAGGTCATACTGTTTACACAGTATCCCAGTGGCCTAAGACACTGGACTCCTAAGCCATGGATTGTGAGTTCTAGCCTTTTCTGAAGTGGATGGAAGCAGAGTGGCGCAGCGGAAGCGTGCTGGGCCCATAACCCAGAGGTCGATGGATCGAAACCATCCTCTGCTAAACAGTTTATTTTCAGTGCGAACAACATTTTAAAAAAATGTGTCGTTTCATGGGCATGTCTCAGTGCCATTATATATATTTTTTTACCTCTTCCAACAGTTCGTATAGGTCATACTGTTTACACAGTATCCCAGTGGCCTAAGACACTGGACTCCTAAGCCATGGATTGTGAGTTCTAGCCTTTTCTGAAGTGGATGGAAGCAGAGTGGCGCAGCGGGAGCGTGCTGGGCCCATAACCCAGAGGTCGATGGATCGAAACCATCCTCTGCTAAACAGTTTATTTTAAGTGCGAACAACATTTTTAAAAAATGTGTCTTTTCCTGGGCATGTCTCAGTGCCATTATATATATTTTTTTACCTCTTCCAACAGTTCGTATAGGTCATACTGTTTACACAGTATCCCAGTGGCCTAAGACACTGGACTCCTAAGCCATGGATTGTGAGTTCTAGCCTTTTCTGAAGTGGATAGAAGCAGAGTGGCGCAGCGGAAGCGTGCTGGGCCCATAACCCAGAGGTCGATGGATTGAAACCATCCTCTGCTAAACAGTTTATTTTAAGTGCGAACAACATTTTTAAAAAATGTGTCGTTTCATGGGCATGTCTCAGTGCCATTATATATATTTTTTTACCTCTTCCAACAGTTCGTATAGGTCATACTGTTTACACAGTATCCCAGTGGCCTAAGACACTGGACTCCTAAGCCATGGATTGTGAGTTCTAGCCTTTTCTGAAGTGGATGGAAGCAGAGTGGCGCAGCGGGAGCGTGCTGGGCCCATAACCCAGAGGTCGATGGATCGAAACCATCCTCTGCTAAACAGTTTATTTTAAGTGCGAACAACATTTTAAAAAAATGTGTCGTTTCATGGGCATGTCTCAGTGCCATTATATATATTTTTTTACCTCTTCCAACAGTTCGTATAGGTCATACTGTTTACACAGTATCCCAGTGGCCTAAGACACTGGACTCCTAAGCCATGGATTGTGAGTTCTAGCCTTTTCTGAAGTGGATAGAAGCAGAGTGGCGCAGCGGAAGCGTGCTGGGCCCATAACCCAGAGGTCGATGGATTGAAACCATCCTCTGCTAAACAGTTTATTTTAAGTGCGAACAACATTTTTAAAAAATGTGTCGTTTCATGGGCATGTCTCAGTGCCATTATATATATTTTTTTACCTCTTCCAACAGTTCGTATAGGTCATACTGTTTACACAGTATCCCAGTGGCCTAAGACACTGGACTCCTAAGCCATGGATTGTGAGTTCTAGCCTTTTCTGAAGTGGATGGAAGCAGAGTGGCGCAGCGGGAGCGTGCTGGGCCCATAACCCAGAGGTCGATGGATCGAAACCATCCTCTGCTAAACAGTTTATTTTAAGTGCGAACAACATTTTAAAAAAATGTGTCGTTTCATGGGCATGTCTCAGTGCCATTATATATATTTTTTTACCTCTTCCAACAGTTCGTATAGGTCATACTGTTTACACAGTATCCCAGTGGCCTAAGACACTGGACTCCTAAGCCATGGATTGTGAGTTCTAGCCTTTTCTGAAGTGGATGGAAGCAGAGTGGCGCAGCGGAAGCGTGCTGGGCCCATAACCCAGAGGTCGATGGATCGAAACCATCCTCTGCTAAACAGTTTATTTTAAGTGCGAACAACATTTTAAAAAAATGTGTCGTTTCATGGGCATGTCTCAGTGCCATTATATATATTTTTTTACCTCTTCCAACAGTTCGTATAGGTCATACTGTTTACACAGTATCCCAGTGGCCTAAGACACTGGACTCCTAAGCCAGGGATTGTGGGTTCAAGTCCCATCTGGGGTGGATGGAAGCAGAGTGGCGCAGCGGGAGCGTGCTGGGCCCATAACCCAGAGGTCGATGGATCGAAACCATCCTCTGCTAAACAGTTTATTTTCAGTGCGAACAACATTTTAAAAAAATGTGTTGTTTCATGGGCATGTCTCAGTGCCATTATATATATTTTTTTACCTCTTCCAACAGTTCGTATAGGTCATACTGTTTACACAGTATCCCAGTGGCCTAAGACACTGGACTCCTAAGCCATGGATTGTGAGTTCTAGCCTTTTCTGAAGTGGATGGAAGCAGAGTGGCGCAGCGGAAGCGTGCTGGGCCCATAACCCAGAGGTCGATGGATCGAAACCATCCTCTGCTAAACAGTTTATTTTAAGTGCGAACAACATTTTTAAAAAATGTGTCGTTTCATGGGCATGTCTCAGTGCCATTATATATATTTTTTTACCTCTTCCAACAGTTCGTATAGGTCATACTGTTTACACAGTATCCCAGTGGCCTAAGACACTGGACTCCTAAGCCATGGATTGTGAGTTCTAGCCTTTTCTGAAGTGGATGGAAGCAGAGTGGCGCAGCGGGAGCGTGCTGGGCCCATAACCCAGAGTTCGATGGATCGAAACCATCCTCTGCTAAACAGTTTATTTTAAGTGCGAACAAAATTTTTAAAAAAATGTGTCGTTTCATGGGTATGTCTCAGTGCCATTATATATATTTTTTTACCTCTTCCAACAGTTCGTATAGGTCATACTGTTTACACAGTATCCCAGTGGCCTAAGACACTGGACTCCTAAGCCATGGATTGTGAGTTCTAGCCTTTTCTGAAGTGGATGGAAGCAGAGTGGCGCAGCGGGAGCGTGCTGGGCCCATAACCCAGAGGTCGATGGATCGAAACCATCCTCTGCTAAACACTTTATTTTAAGTGCGAACAACATTTTTAAAAAATGTGTCGTTTCATGGGCATGTCTCAGTGCCATTATATATATTTTTTTACCTCTTCCAACAGTTCGTATAGGTCATACTGTTTACACAGTATCCCAGTGGCCTAAGACACTGGACTCCTAAGCCATGGATTGTGAGTTCTAGTCTTTTCTGAAGTGGATGGAAGCAGAGTGGCGCAGCGGGAGCGTGCTGGGCCCATAACCCAGAGGTCGATGGTTCGAAACCATCCTCTGCTAAACAGTTTATTTTAAGTGCGCACAACATTTAAAAAAAATGTGTCGTTTCATGGGCATGTCTCAGTGCCATTATATATATTTTTTTACCTCTTCCAACAGTTCGTATAGGTCATACTGTTTACACAGTATCCCAGTGGCCTAAGACACTGGACTCCTAAGCCATGGATTGTGAGTTCTAGCCTTTTCTGAAGTGGATGGAAGCAGAGTGGCGCAGCGGGAGCGTGCTGGGCCCATAACCCAGAGGTCGATGGATCGAAACCATCCTCTGCTAAACAGTTTATTTTAAGTGCGAACAACATTTTTAAAAAATGTGTCGTTTCATCGGCATGTCTCAGTGCCATTATATATATTTTTTTACCTCTTCCAACAGTTCGTATAGGTCATACTGTTTACACAGTATCCCAGTGGCCTAAGACACTGGACTCCTAACCATGGATTGTGAGTTCTAGTCTTTTCTGAAGTGGATGGAAGCAGAGTGGAGCAGCGGGAGCGTGCTGGGCCCATAACCCAGAGGTCGATGGATCGAAACCATCCTCTGCTAAACAGTTTATTTTAAGTGCGAACAACATTTTTAAAAAATGTGTCGTTTCATGGGCATGTCTCAGTGCCATTATATATATTTTTTTACCTCTTCCAACAGTTCGTATAGGTCATACTGTTTACACAGTATCCCAGTGGCCTAAGACACTGAAGTGGATGGAAGCCATGGATTGTGAGTTCTAGTCTTTTCTGAAGTGGATGGAAGCAGAGTGGAGCAGCGGGAGCGTGCTGGGCCCATAACCCAGAGGTCGATGGATCGAAACCATCCTCTGCTAAACAGTTTATTTTAAGTGCGAACAACATTTTTAAAAAATGTGTCGTTTCATGGTTATGTCTCAGTGCCATTATATATATTTTTTTACCTCTTCCAACAGTTCGTATAGGTCATACTGTTTACACAGTATCCCAGTGGCCTAAGACACTGGACTCCTAAGCCATGGATTGTGAGTTCTAGTCTTTTCTGAAGTGGATGGAAGCAGAGTGGCGCAGCGGGAGCGTGCTGGGCCCATAACCCAGAGGTCGATGGATCGAAACCACCCTCTGCTAAACAGTTTATTTTAAGTGCAAACAACATTTTTAAAAAATGTGTCGTTTCATGGGCATGTCTCAGTGCCATTATATATATTTTTTTACCTCATCCAACAGTTCGTATAGGTCATACTGTTTACACAGTATCCCAGTGGCCTAAGACACTGGACTCCTAAGCCATGGATTGTGAGTTCTAGTCTTTTCTGAAGTGGCTGAGAGCAGAGTGGCGCAGCGGGAGCGTGCTGGGCCCATAACCCAGAGGTCGATGGATCGAAACCATCCTCTGCTAAACAGTTTATTTTAAGTGCGAACAACATTTTTAAAAAATGTGTCGTTTCATGGGCATGTCTCAGTGCCATTATATATATTTTTTTACCTCTTCCAACAGTTCGTATAGGTCATACTGTTTACACAGTATCCCAGTGGCCTAAGACACTGGACTCCTAAGCCATGGATTGTGAGTTCTAGTCTTTTCTGAAGTGGATGGAAGCAGAGTGGCGCAGCGGGAGTGTGCTGGGCCCATAACCCAGAGGTCGATGGATCGGAACCATCCTCTGCTAAACAGTTTATTTTAAGTGCGAACAACATTTTTAAAAAATGTGTCGTTTCATGGGCATGTCTCAGTGCCATTATATATATTTTTTTACCTCTTCCAACAGTTCGTATAGGTCATACTGTTTACACAGTATCCCAGTGGCCTAAGACACTGGACTCCTAAGCCATGGATTGTGAGTTCTAGCCTTTTCTGAAGTGGATGGAAGCAGAGTGGCGCAGCGGGAGCGTGCTGGGCCCATAACCCAGAGGTCGATGAATCGAAACCATCCTCTGCTAAACAGTTTATTTTAAGTGCGAACAACATTTTTAAAAAATGTGTCGTCTCATGGGCATGTCTCAGTGCCATTATATATATTTTTTTACCTCTTCCAACAGTTCGTATAGGTCATACTGTTTACACAGTATCCCAGTGGCCTAAGACACTGGACTCCTAAGCCATGGATTGTGAGTTCTAGTCTTTTCTGAAGTGGATGGAAGCAGAGTGGCGCAGCGGAAGCGTGCTGGGCCCATAACCCAGAGGTCGATGGATCGAAACCATCCTCTGCTAAACAGTTTATTTTAAGTGCGAACAACATTTTTAAAAAATGTGTCGTTTCATGGGCAAGTCTCAGTGCCATTATATATATTTTTTTACCTCTTCCAACAGTTCGTATAGGTCATACTGTTTACACAGTATCCCAGTGGCCTAAGACACTGGACTCCTAAGCCATGGATTGTGAGTTCTAGTCTTTTCTGAAGTGGATGGAAGCAGAGTGGAGCAGCGGGAGCGTGCTGGGCCCATAACCCAGAGGTCGATGGATCGAAACCATCCTCTGCTAAACAGTTTATTTTAAGTGCGAACAACATTTTTAAAAAATTTGTCGTTTCATGGGCATGTCTCAGTGCCATTATATATATTTTTTTACCTCTTCCAACAGTTCGTATAGGTCATACTGTTTACACAGTATCCCAGTGGCCTAAGACACTGGACTCCTAAGCCATGGACTGTGAGTTCTAGCCTTTTCTGAAGTGGATGGAAGCAGAGTGGCGCAGCGGGAGCGTGCTGGGCCCATAACCCAGAGGTCGATGGATCGAAACCATCCTCTGCTAAACAGTTTATTTTAAGTGCGAACAACATTTTTAAAAAATGTGTCGTTTCATGGGCATGTCTCAGTGCCATTATATATATTTTTTTACCTCTTCCAACAGTTCGTATAGGTCATACTGTTTACACAGTATCCCAGTGGCCTAAGACACTGGACTCCTAAGCCATGGATTGTGAGTTCTAGTCTTTTCTGAAGTGGATGGAAGCAGAGTGGAGCAGCGGGAGCGTGCTGGGCCCATAACCCAGAGGTCGATGGATCGAAACCATCCTCTGCTAAACAGTTTATTTTAAGTGCGAACAACATTTTTAAAAAATGTGTCGTTTCATGGGCATGTCTCAGTGCCATTATATATATTTTTTTACCTCTTCCAACAGTTCGTATAGGTCATACTGTTTACACAGTATCCCAGTGGCCTAAGACACTGGACTCCTAAGCCATGGATTGTGAGTTCTAGGTTCTTCTGATGTGGATGGAAGCAGAGTGGCGCAGCGGGAGCGTGCTGGGCCCATAACCCAGAGGTCGATGGATCGAAACCACCCTCTGCTAAACAGTTTATTTTAAGTGCAAACAACATTTAAAAAAAATGTGTCGTTTCATGGGCATGTCTCAGTGCCATTATATATATTTTTTTACCTCATCCAACAGTTCGTATAGGTCATACTGTTTACACAGTATCCCAGTGGCCTAAGACACTGGACTCCTAAGCCATGGATTGTGAGTTCTAGTCTTTTCTGAAGTGGCTGAGAGCAGAGTGGCGCAGCGGGAGCGTGCTGGGCCCTTAACCCAGAGGTCGATGGATCGAAACCATTCTCTGCTAAACAGTTTATTTTAAGTGCGAACAACATTTTTTAAAAATGTGTCGTTTCATGGGTAAGTCTCAGTGCTATTATATATATTTTTTTACCTCTTCCAACAGTTCGTATAGGTCATACTGTTTACACAGTATCCCAGTGGCCTAAGACACTGGACTCCTAAGCCATTGATTGTGAGTTCTAGTCTTTTCTGAAGTGGATGGAAGCAGAGTGGAGCAGCGGGAGCGTGCTGGGCCCATAACCCAGAGGTCGATGGATCGAAACCATCCTCTGCTAAACAGTTTATTTTAAGTGCGAACAACATTTTTAAAAAATGTGTCGTTTCATGGGCATGTCTCAGTGCCATTATATATATTTTTTTACCTCTTCCAACAGTTCGTATAGGTCATACTGTTTACACAGTATCCCAGTGGCCTAAGACACTGGACTCCTAAGCCATGGATTGTGAGTTCTAGTCTTTTCTGAAGTGGATGGAAGCAGAGTGGAGCAGCGGGAGCGTGCTGGGCCCATAACCCAGAGGTCGATGGATCGAAACCATCCTCTGCTAAACAGTTTATTTTAAGTGCGAACAACATTTTTAAAAAATGTGTCGTTTCATGGGCATGTCTCAGTGCCATTATATATATTTTTTTACCTCTTCCAACAGTTCGTATAGGTCATACTGTTTACACAGTATCCCAGTGGCCTAAGACACTGGACTCCTAAGCCATGGATTGTGAGTTCTAGTCTTTTCTGAAGTGGATGGAAGCAGAGTGGAGCAGCGGGAGCGTGCTGGGCCCATAACCCAGAGGTCGATGGATCGAAACCATCCTCTGCTAAACAGTTTATTTTAAGTGCGAACAACATTTTAAAAAAATGTGTCGTTTCATGGGCATGTCTCAGTGCCATTATATCTATTTTTTTACCTCTTCCAACAGTTCGTATAGGTCATACTGTTTACACAGTATCCCAGTGGCCTAAGACACTGGACTCCTAAGCCATGGATTGTGAGTTCTAGTCTTTTCTGAAGTGGATGGAAGCAGAGTGGCGCAGCGGGAGCGTGCTGGGCCCATAACCAAGAGGTCGATGGATCGAAACCACCCTCTGCTAAACAGTTTATTTTAAGTGCAAACAACATTTTAAAAAAATGTGTCGTTTCATGGGCATGTCTCAGTGCCATTATATATATTTTTTTACCTCATCCAACAGTTCGTATAGGTCATACTGTTTACACAGTATCCCAGTGGCCTAAGACACTGGACTCCTAAGCCATGGATTGTGAGTTCTAGTCTTTTCTGAAGTGGCTGAGAGCAGAGTGGCGCAGCGGGAGCGTGCTGGGCCCATAACCCAGAGGTCGATGGAGCGAAACCATTCTCTGCTAAACAGTTTATTTTAAGTGCGAACAACATTTTTAAAAAATGTGTCGTTTCATGGGCAAGTCTCAGTGCCATTATATATATTTTTTTACCTCTTCCAACAGTTCGTATAGGTCATACTGTTTACACAGTATCCCAGTGGCCTAAGACACTGGACTCCTAAGCCATGGATTGTGAGTTCTAGTCTTTTCTGAGGTGGATGGAAGCAGAGTGGCGCAGCGGGAGCGTGCTGGGCCCATAACCCAGAGGTCGATGGATCGAAACCACCCTCTGCTAAACAGTTTATTTTAAGTGCAAACAACATTTTTAAAAAATGTGTCGTTTCATGGGCATGTCTCAGTGCCATTATATATATTTTTTTACCTCATCCAACAGTTCGTATAGGTCATACTGTTTACACAGTATCCCAGTGGCCTAAGACACTGGACTCCTAAGCCATGGATTGTGAGTTCTAGTCTTTTCTGAAGTGGATGGAAGCAGAGTGGCGCAGCGGGAGCGTGCTGGGCCCATAACCCAGAGGTCGATGGATCGAAACCATCCTCTGCTAAGCAGTTTAATTTAAGTGCGAACAACATTTTAAAAAAATGTGTCGTTTCATGGGCATGTCTCAGTGCCATTATATATATTTGTTTACCTCTTCCAACAGTTCGTATAGGTCATACTGTTTACACAGTATCCCAGTGGCCTAAGACACTGGACTCCTAAGCCATGGATTGGGAGTTCTAGTCTTTTCTGAAGTGGCTGAGAGCAGAGTGGCGCAGCGGGAGAGTGCTGGGCCCATAACCCAGAGGTCGATGGAGCGAAACCATTCTCTGCTAAACAGTTTATTTTAAGTGCGAACAACATTTTAAAAAAATGTGTCGTTTCATGGGCAAGTCTCAGTGCCATTATATATATTTTTTTACCTCTTCCAACAGTTCGTATAGGTCATACTGTTTACACAGTATCCCAGTGGCCTAAGACACTGGACTCCTAAGCCATGGATTGTGAGTTCTAGTCTTTTCTGAGGTGGATGGAAGCAGAGTGGCGCAGCGGGAGCGTGCTGGGCCCATAACCCAGAGGTCGATGGATCGAAACCACCCTCTGCTAAACAGTTTATTTTAAGTGCAAACAACATTTTTTAAAAATGTGTCGTTTCATGGGCATGTCTCAGTGCCATTATATATATTTTTTTACCTCATCCAACAGTTCGTATAGGTCATACTGTTTACACAGTATCCCAGTGGCCTAAGACACTGGACTCCTAAGCCATGGATTGTGAGTTCTAGTCTTTTCTGAAGTGGATGGAAGCAGAGTGGCGCAGCGGGAGCGTGCTGGGCCCATAACCCAGAGGTCGATGGATCGAAACCATCCTCTGCTAAGCAGTTTAATTTAAGTGCGAACAACATTTTTAAAAAATGTGTCGTTTCATGGGCATGTCTCAGTGCCATTATATATATTTTTTTACCTCTTCCAACAGTTCGTATAGGTCATACTGTTTACACAGTATCCCAGTGGCCTAAGACACTGGACTCCTAAGCCATGGATTGTGAGTTCTAGTCTTTTCTGAAGTGGCTGAGAGCAGAGTGGCGCAGCGGGAGCGTGCTGGGCCCATAACCCAGAGGTCGATGGATCGAAACCATCCTCTGCTAAACAGTTTATTTCAAGTGCGAACAACATTTTAAAAAAATTTGTCGTTTCATGGGCATGTCTCAGTGCCATTATATATATTTTTTTACCTCTTCCAACAGTTTGTATAGGTCATACTGTTTACACAGTATCCCAGTAGCATAAGACACTGGACTCCTAAGCCATGGATTGTGAGTTCTAGTCTTTTCTGAAGTGGATGGAAGCAGAGTGGCGCAGCGGAAGCGTGCTGGGCCCATAACCCAGAGGTCGATGGATCGAAACCATCCTCTGCTAAACAGTTTATTTTAAGTGCGAACAACATTTTTATAAAATGTGTCGTTTCATGGGCATGTCTCAGTGCCATTATATATATTTTTTTACCTCGTCCAACAGTTCGTATAGGTCATACTGTTTACACAGTATCCCAGTGGCCTAAGACACTGGACTCCTAAGCCATGGATTGTGAGTTCTAGTCTTTTCTGAAGTGGATGGAAGCAGAGTGGCGCAGCGGGAGCGTGCTGGGCCCATAACCCAGAGGTCGATGGAGCGAAACCATCCTCTGCTAAACAGTTTATTTTAAGTGCGAACAACATTTTTATAAAATGTGTCGTTTCATGGGCATGTCTCAGTGCCATTATATATATTTTTTTACCTCGTCCAACAGTTCGTATAGGTCATACTGTTTACACAGTATCCCAGTGGCCTAAGACACTGGACTCCTAAGCCATGGATTGTGAGTTCTAGTCTTTTCTGAAGTGGATGGAAGCAGAGTGGCGCAGCGGGAGCGTGCTGGGCCCATAACCCAGAGGTCGATGGATCGAAACCACCCTCTGCTAAACAGTTTATTTTAAGTGCAAACAACATTTTTTAAAAATGTGTCGTTTCATGGGCATGTCTCAGTGCCATTATATATATTTTTTTACCTCATCCAACAGTTCGTATAGGTCATACTGTTTACACAGTATCCCAGTGGCCTAAGACACTGGACTCCTAAGCCATGGATTGTGAGTTCTAGTCTTTTCTGAAGTGGATGGAAGCAGAGTGGCGCAGCGGGAGCGTGCTGGGCCCATAACCCAGAGGTCGATGGATCGAAACCATCCTCTGCTAAGCAGTTTAATTTAAGTGCGAACAACATTTTAAAAAAATGTGTCGTTTCATGGGCATGTCTCAGTGCCATTATATATATTTTTTTACCTCTTCCAACAGTTCGTATAGGTCATACTGTTTACACAGTATCCCAGTGGCCTAAGACACTGGACTCCTAAGCCATGGATTGTGAGTTCTAGTCTTTTCTGAAGTGGCTGAGAGCAGAGTGGCGCAGCGGGAGAGTGCTGGGCCCATAACCCAGAGGTCGATGGAGCGAAACCATTCTCTGCTAAACAGTTTATTTTAAGTGCGAACAACATTTTTAAAAAATGTGTCGTTTCATGGGCAAGTCTCAGTGCCATTATATATATTTTTTTACCTCTTCCAACAGTTCGTATAGGTCATACTGTTTACACAGTATCCCAGTGGCCTAAGACACTGGACTCCTAAGCCATGGATTGTGAGTTCTAGTCTTTTCTGAGGTGGATGGAAGCAGAGTGGCGCAGCGGGAGCGTGCTGGGCCCATAACCCAGAGGTCGATGGATCGAAACCATCCTCTGCTAAACAGTTTATTTTAAGTGCAAACAACATTTTTAAAAAATGTGTCGATTCATGGGCATGTCTCAGTGCCATTATATATATTTTTTTACCTCATCCAACAGTTCGTATAGGTCATACTGTTTACACAGTATCCCAGTGGCCTAAGACACTGGACTCCTAAGCCATGGATTGTGAGTTCTAGTCTTTTCTGAAGTGGATGGAAGCAGAGTGGCGCAGCGGGAGCGTGCTGGGCCCATAACCCAGAGGTCGATGGATCGAAACCATCCTCTGCTAAGCAGTTTAATTTAAGTGCGAACAACATTTTTAAAAAATGTGTCGTTTCATGGGCATGTCTCAGTGCCATTATATATATTTTTTTACCTCTTCCAACAGTTCGTATAGGTCATACTGTTTACACAGTATCCCAGTGGCCTAAGACACTGGACTCCTAAGCCATAGATTGTGAGTTCTAGTCTTTTCTGAAGTGGCTGAGAGCAGAGTGGCGCAGCGGGAGCGTGCTGGGCCCATAACCCAGAGGTCGATGGATCGAAACCATCCTCTGCTAAACAGTTTATTTCAAGTGCGAACAACATTTTAAAAAAATTTGTCGTTTCATGGGCATGTCTCAGTGCCATTATATATATTTTTTTACCTCTTCCAACAGTTCGTATAGGTCATACTGTTTACACAGTATCCCAGTAGCATAAGACACTGGACTCCTAAGCCATGGATTGTGAGTTCTAGTCTTTTCTGAAGTGGATGGAAGCAGAGTGGCGCAGCGGGAGCGTGCTGGGCCCATAACCCAGAGGTCGATGGATCGAAACCATCCTCTGCTAAACAGTTTATTTCAAGTGCGAACAACATTTTAAAAAAATTTGTCGTTTCATGGGCATGTCTCAGTGCCATTATATATATTTTTTTACCTCTTCCAACAGTTCGTATAGGTCATACTGTTTACACAGTATCCCAGTAGCATAAGACACTGGACTCCTAAGCCATGGATTGTGAGTTCTAGTCTTTTCTGAAGTGGATGGAAGCAGAGTGGCGCAGCGGGAACGTGCTGGGCCCATAACCCAGAGGTCGATGGATCGAAACCATCCTCTGCTAAACAGTTTATTTTCAAAAATGAAACGCAAACAGAAATTAGAAAGCTAAATTGTGCGAACAACATTTTTAAAAAATGTGTCGTTTCATGGGCATGTCTCAGTGCCATTATATATATTTTTTTACCTCTTCCAACAGTTCGTATAGGTCATACTGTTTACACAGTATCCCAGTGTTCTAAGACACTGGACTCCTAAGCCATGGATTGTGAGTTCTAGTCTTTTCTGAAGTGGATGGAAGCAGAGTGGCGCAGCGGGAGCGTGCTGGGCCCATAACCCAGAGGTCGATGGATCGAAACCATCCTCTGCTAAACAGTTTATTTTAAGTGCAAACAACATTTTTTAAAAAAATGTGTCGTTTCATGGGCATGTCTCAGTGCCATTATATATATTTTTTTACCTCTTCCAACAGTTCGTATAGGTCATACTGTTTACACAGTATCCCAGTGGCCTAAGACACTGGACTCCTAAGCCATGGATTGTGAGTTCTAGTCTTTTCTGAAGTGGATGGAAGCAGAGTGGAGCAGCGGGAGCGTGCTGGGCCCATAACCCAGAGGTCGATGGATCGAAACCATCCTCTCCTAAACAGTTTATTTTAAGTGCGAACAACATTTTTAAAAAATGTGTCGTTTCATGGGCATGTCTCAGTGCCATTATATATATTTTTTTACCTCTTCCAACAGTTCGTATAGGTCATACTGTTTACACAGTATCCCAGTGGCCTAAGACACTGGACTCCTAAGCCATGGATTGTGAGTTCTAGTCTTTTCTGAAGTGGCTGAGAGCAGAGTGGCGCAGCGGGAGCGTGCTGGGCCCATAACCCAGAGGTCGATGGATCGAAACCATCCTCTGCTAAACAGTTTATTTTAAGTGCGAACATCATTTTTAAAAAATGTGTTGTTTCATGGGCATGTCTCAGTGCCATTATATATATTTTTTTACCTCTTCCAACAGTTCGTATAGGTCATACTGTTTACACAGTATCCCAGTAGCCTAAGACACTGGACTCCTAAGCCATAGATTGTGAGTTCTAGTCTTTTCTGAAGTGGATGGAAGCAGAGTGGCGCAGCGGGAGCGTGCTGGGCCCATAACCCAGAGGTCGATGGATCGAAACCATCCTCTGCTAAACAATTTATTTTAAGTGCGAACAACATT
>NC_143028.1:10277500-10320000 GCF_057628025.1 Oncorhynchus mykiss
ATGGGCATGTCTCAGTGCCATTATATATATTTTTTTACCTCTTCCAACAGTTCGTATAGGTCATACTGTTTACACAGTATCCCAGTGGCCTAAGACACTGGACTCCTAAGCCATGGATTGTGAGTTCTAGTCTTTTCTGAAGTGGATGGAAGCAGAGTGGCGCAGCGGGAGCGTGCTGGGCCCATAACCCAGAGGTCGATGGATCGAAACCATCCTCTGCTAAACAGTTTATTTTAAGTGCGAACAACATTTTTAAAAAATGTGTTGTTTCATGGGTATGTCTCAGTGCCATTATATATATTTTTTTACCTCTTCCAACAGTTCGTATAGGTCATACTCTTTACACAGTATCCCAGTGGCCTAAGACAATGGACTCCTAATCCAGGGATTGTGGGTTCAAGTCCCATCTGGGGTGGATGGAAGCAGAGTAGCGCAGCGGGAGCGTGCTGGGCCCGTAACCCAGAGGTCGATGGATCGAAACCATCCTCTGCTAAACAGTTTATTTTAAGTGGGAACAACATTTTTAAAAAATGTGTCGTTTCATGGGCATGTCTCAGTGCCATTAGATATATTTTTTTACCTCTTCCAACAGTTCGTATAGGTCATACTGTTTACACAGTATCCCAGTGGCCTAAGACACTGGACTCCTAAGCCATGGATTGTGAGTTCTAGTCTTTTCTGAAGTGGCTGAGAGCAGAGTGGCGCAGCGGAAGCGTGCTGGGCCCATAACCCAGAGGTCGATGGATCGAAACCATCCTCTGCTAAACAGATTATTTTCAAAAATGAAACGCAAACAGAAATTAGAAAGCTAAATTTCATTTGCGTGTCTCAGTGCTATCCAGTACACATTGTTTTTACTGCTTCTATCAGTTCATACTATTTGCAAAAGGTAGACAGTGCCCCAGTGGCCTAATGGATAAGGCACTGCCCTCCTAAGGCAGGGATTGTGTGTTCAAGTCCCATCTGGGGTGGATGGAAGCAGAGTGGCGCAGCGGGAGCGTGCTGGGCCCATAACCCAGAGGTCGATGGATCGAAACCATCCTCTGCTAAACAGTTTATTTTAAGTGCGAACAACATTTAAAAAAAATTTGTCGTTTCATGGGCATGTCTCAGTGCCATTATATATATTTTTTTACCTCTTCCAACAGTTCGTATAGGTCATACTGTTTACACAGTATCCCAGTGGCCTAAGACACTGGACTCCTAAGCCATGGATTGTGAGTTCTAGTCTTTTCTGAAGTGGCTGAGAGCAGAGTGGCGCAGCGGGAGCGTGCTGGGCCCATAACCCAGAGGTCGATGGATCGAAACCATCCTCTGCTAAACAGTTTATTTTAAGTGCAAACAACATTTTTAAAAAAATTTGTCGTTTCATGGGCATGTCTCAGTGCCATTATATATATTTCTTTACCTCATCCAACAGTTTGTATAGGTCATACTGTTTACACAGTATCCCAGTGGCCTAAGACACTGGACTCCTAAGCCATGGATTGTGAGTTCTAGTCTTTTCTGAAGTGGCTGAGAGCAGAGTGGCGCAGCGGGAGCGTGCTGGGCCCATAACCCAGAGGTCGATGGATCGAAACCATCCTCTGCTAAACAGTTTTTTTTAAGTGCAAACAACATTTTTAAAAAATTGGTCGTTTCATGGGCATGTCTCAGTGCCATTATATATATTTCTTTACCTCATCCAACAGTTCGTATAGGTCATACTGTTTACACAGTATCCCAGTGGCCTAAGACACTGGACTCCTAAGCCATGGATTGTGAGTTCTAGTCTTTTCTGAAGTGGTTGGAAGCAGAGTGGCGCAGCGGGAGTGTGCTGGGCCCATAACCCAGAGGTCGATGGATCGAAACCATTCTCTGCTAAACAGTTTATTTTAAGTGCGAACAACATTTTAAAAAAATTTGTCGTTTCATGGGCATGTCTCAGTGCCATTATATATATTTTTTTACCTCTTCCAACAGTTCGTATAGGTCATACTGTTTACACAGTATCCCAGTGGCCTAAGACACTGGACTCCTAAGCCATGGATTGTGAGTTCTAGTCTTTTCTGAAGTGGCTGAGAGCAGAGTGGCGCAGCGGGAGCGTGCTGGGCCCATAACCCAGAGGTCGATGGATCGAAACCATCCTCTGCTAAACAGTTTATTTTAAGTGCAAACAACATTTTTTAAAAAATTTGTCGTTTCATGGGCATGTCTCAGTGCCATTATATATATTTCTTTACCTCATCCAACAGTTTGTATAGGTCATACTGTTTACACAGTATCCCAGTGGCCTAAGACACTGGACTCCTAAGCCATGGATTGTGAGTTCTAGTCTTTTCTGAAGTGGCTGAGAGCAGAGTGGCGCAGCGGGAGCGTGCTGGGCCCATAACCCAGAGGTCGATGGATCGAAACCATCCTCTGCTGAACAGTTTATTTTAAGTGCAAACAACATTTTAAAAAAATTTGTCGTTTCATGGGCATGTGTCAGTGCCATTATATATATTTCTTTACCTCATCCAACAGTTCGTATAGGTCATACTGTTTACACAGTATCCCAGTGGCCTAAGACACTGGACTCCTAAGCCATGGATTGTGAGTTCTAGTCTTTTCTGAAGTGGCTGAGAGCAGAGTGGCGCAGCGGGAGTGTGCTGGGCCCATAACCCAGAGGTCGATGGATCGAAACCATCCTCTGCTAAACAGTTTATTTTAAGTGCAAACAACATTTTTAAAAAATTTGTCGTTTCATGGGCATGTCTCAGTGCCATTATATATATTTCTTTACCTCATCCAACAGTTCGTATAGGTCATACTGTTTACACAGTATCCCAGTGGCCTAAGACACTGGACTCCTAAGCCATGGATTGTGAGTTCTAGTCTTTTCTGAAGTGGATGGAAGCAGAGTGGCGCAGCGGGAGCGTGCTGGGCCCATAACCCAGAGGCCGATGGATCGAAACCATTCTCTGCTAAACAGTTTATTTTAAGTGCGAACAACATTTAAAAAAAAATTGTCCTTTCATGGGCATGTCTCAGTGCCATTAAATATATTTTTTTACCTCTTCCAACAGTTCGTATAGGTCATACTGTTTACACAGTATCCCAGTGGCCTAAGACACTGGACTCCTAAGCCATGGATTGTGAGTTCTAGTCTTTTCTGAAGTGGATGGAAGCAGAGTGGCGCAGCGGGAGCGTGCTGGGCCCATAACCCAGAGGTCGATGGATCGAAACCATCCTCTGCTAAAGAGTTTATTTTAAGTGCGAACAACATTTTTAAAAAATGTGTCGTTTCATGGGCATGTCTCAGTGCCATTATATATTTTTTTTTACCTCTTCCAACAGTTCGTATAGGTCATACTGTTTACACAGTATCCCAGTGGCCTAAGACACTGGACTCCTAAGCCATGGATTGTGAGTTCTAGTCTTTTCTGAAGTGGATGGAAGCAGAGTGGCGCAGCGGGAGCGTGCTGGGCCCATAACCCAGAGGTCGATGGATCGAAACCATCCTCTGCTAAACAATTTATTTTAAGTGCGAACAACATTTTTAAAAAATGTGTCGTTTCATGGGCATGTCTCAGTGCCATTATATATTTTTTTTTACCTCTTCCAACAGTTCGTATAGGTCATACTGTTTACACAGTATCCCAGTGGCCTAAGACACTGGACTCCTAAGCCATGGATTGTGAGTTCTAGTCTTTTCTGAAGTGGATGGAAGCAGAGTGGCACAGCGGGAGCGTGCTGGGCCCATAACCCAGAGGTCGATGGATCGAAACCATCCTCTGCTAAACAATTTATTTTAAGTGCGAACAACATTTTTAAAAAATGTGTCGTTTCATGGGCATGTCTCAGTGCCATTATATATATTTTTTTACCTCTTCCAACAGTTCGTATAGGTCATACTGTTTACACAGTATCCCAGTGGCCTAAGACACTGGACTCCTAAGCCATGGATTGTGAGTTCTAGTCTTTTCCGAAGTGGCTGAGAGCAGAGTGGCGCAGCGGGAGCGTGCTGGGCCCATAACCCAGAGGTCGATGGATCGAAACCATCCTCTGCTAAACAGTTTATTTTAAGTGCAAACAACATTTTAAAAAATTTTGTCGTTTCATGGGCATGTCTCAGTGCCATTATATATATTTCTTTACCTCATCCAACAGTTTGTATAGGTCATACTGTTTACACAGTATCCCAGTGGCCTAAGACACTGGACTCCTAAGCCATGGATTGTGAGTTCTAGTCTTTTCTAAAGTGGCTGAGAGCAGAGTGGCGCAGAGGGAGCGTGCTGGGCCCATAACCCAGAGGTCGATGGATCGAAACCATCCTCTGCTAAACAGTTTATTTTAAGTGCAAACAACATTTTTAAAAAATTTGTCGTTTCATGGGCATGTCTCAGTGCCATTATATATATTTTTTTACCTCATCCAACAGTTCGTATAGGTCATACTGTTTACACAGTATCCCAGTGGCCTAAGACACTGGACTCCTAAGCCATGGATTGTGAGTTCTAGTCTTTTCTGAAGTGGCTGAGAGCAGAGTGGCGCAGCGGGAGCGTGCTGGGCCCATAACCCAGAGGTCGATGGATCGAAACCATCCTCTGCTAAACAGTTTATTTTAAGTGCAAACAACATTTTTAAAAAATTGGTCGTTTCATGGGCATGTCTCAGTGCCATTATATATATTTCTTTACCTCATCCAACAGTTTGTATAGGTCATACTGTTTACACAGTATCCCAGTGGCCTAAGACACTGGACTCCTAAGCCATGGATTGTGAGTTCTAGTCTTTTCTGAAGTGGTTGGAAGCAGAGTGGCGCAGCGGGAGTGTGCTGGGCCCATAACCCAGAGGTCGATGGATCGAAACCATTCACTGCTAAACAGTTTATTTTAAGTGCGAACAACATTTTAAAAAAATTTGTCGTTTCATGGGCATGTCTCAGTGCCATTATATATATTTTTTTACCTCTTCCAACAGTTCGTATAGGTCATACTGTTTACACAGTATCCCAGTGGCCTAAGACACTGGACTCCTAAGCCATGGATTGTGAGTTCTAGTCTTTTCTGAAGTGGCTGAGAGCAGAGTGGCGCAGCGGGAGCGTGCTGGGCCCATAACCCAGAGGTCGATGGATCGAAACCATCCTCTGCTAAACAGTTTATTTTAAGTGCGAACAACATTTTTTTTAAAATTTGTCGTTTCATGGGCATGTCTCAGTGCCATTATATATATTTCTTTACCTCATCCAACAGTTTGTATAGGTCATACTGTTTACACAGTATCCCAGTGGCCTAAGACACTGGACTCCTAAGCCATGGATTGTGAGTTCTAGTCTTTTCTGAAGTGGCTGAGAGCAGAGTGGCGCAGCGGGAGCGTGCTGGGCCCATAACCCAGAGGTCGATGGATCGAAACCATCCTCTGCTAAACAGTTTATTTTAAGTGCAAACAACATTTTTTAAAAAATTTGTCGTTTCATGGGCATGTCTCAGTGCCATTATATATATTTCTTTACCTCATCCAACAGTTTGTATAGGTCATACTGTTTACACAGTATCCCAGTGGCCTAAGACACTGGACTCCTAAGCCATGGATTGTGAGTTCTAGTCTTTTCTGAAGTGGCTGAGAGCAGAGTGGCGCAGCGGGAGCGTGCTGGGCCCATAACCCAGAGGTCGATGGATCGAAACCATCCTCTGCTGAACAGTTTATTTTAAGTGCAAACAACATTTTAAAAAAATTTGTCGTTTCATGGGCATGTGTCAGTGCCATTATATATATTTCTTTACCTCATCCAACAGTTCGTATAGGTCATACTGTTTACACAGTATCCCAGTGGCCTAAGACACTGGACTCCTAAGCCATGGATTGTGAGTTCTAGTCTTTTCTGAAGTGGCTGAGAGCAGAGTGGCGCAGCGGGAGTGTGCTGGGCCCATAACCCAGAGGTCGATGGATCGAAACCATCCTCTGCTAAACAGTTTATTTTAAGTGCAAACAACATTTTTAAAAAATTTGTCGTTTCATGGGCATGTCTCAGTGCCATTATATATATTTCTTTACCTCATCCAACAGTTCGTATAGGTCATACTGTTTACACAGTATCCCAGTGGCCTAAGACACTGGACTCCTAAGCCATGGATTGTGAGTTCTAGTCTTTTCTGAAGTGGATGGAAGCAGAGTGGCGCAGCGGGAGCGTGCTGGGCCCATAACCCAGAGGCCGATGGATCGAAACCATTCTCTGCTAAACAGTTTATTTTAAGTGCGAACAACATTTAAAAAAAAATTGTCCTTTCATGGGCATGTCTCAGTGCCATTAAATATATTTTTTTACCTCTTCCAACAGTTCGTATAGGTCATACTGTTTACACAGTATCCCAGTGGCCTAAGACACTGGACTCCTAAGCCATGGATTGTGAGTTCTAGTCTTTTCTGAAGTGGATGGAAGCAGAGTGGCGCAGCGGGAGCGTGCTGGGCCCATAACCCAGAGGTCGATGGATCGAAACCATCCTCTGCTAAAGAGTTTATTTTAAGTGCGAACAACATTTTTAAAAAATGTGTCGTTTCATGGGCATGTCTCAGTGCCATTATATATTTTTTTTTACCTCTTCCAACAGTTCGTATAGGTCATACTGTTTACACAGTATCCCAGTGGCCTAAGACACTGGACTCCTAAGCCATGGATTGTGAGTTCTAGTCTTTTCTGAAGTGGATGGAAGCAGAGTGGCGCAGCGGGAGCGTGCTGGGCCCATAACCCAGAGGTCGATGGATCGAAACCATCCTCTGCTAAACAATTTATTTTAAGTGCGAACAACATTTTTAAAAAATGTGTCGTTTCATGGGCATGTCTCAGTGCCATTATATATTTTTTTTTACCTCTTCCAACAGTTCGTATAGGTCATACTGTTTACACAGTATCCCAGTGGCCTAAGACACTGGACTCCTAAGCCATGGATTGTGAGTTCTAGTCTTTTCTGAAGTGGATGGAAGCAGAGTGGCACAGCGGGAGCGTGCTGGGCCCATAACCCAGAGGTCGATGGATCGAAACCATCCTCTGCTAAACAATTTATTTTAAGTGCGAACAACATTTTTAAAAAATGTGTCGTTTCATGGGCATGTCTCAGTGCCATTATATATATTTTTTTACCTCTTCCAACAGTTCGTATAGGTCATACTGTTTACACAGTATCCCAGTGGCCTAAGACACTGGACTCCTAAGCCATGGATTGTGAGTTCTAGTCTTTTCCGAAGTGGCTGAGAGCAGAGTGGCGCAGCGGGAGCGTGCTGGGCCCATAACCCAGAGGTCGATGGATCGAAACCATCCTCTGCTAAACAGTTTATTTTAAGTGCAAACAACATTTTAAAAAATTTTGTCGTTTCATGGGCATGTCTCAGTGCCATTATATATATTTCTTTACCTCATCCAACAGTTTGTATAGGTCATACTGTTTACACAGTATCCCAGTGGCCTAAGACACTGGACTCCTAAGCCATGGATTGTGAGTTCTAGTCTTTTCTAAAGTGGCTGAGAGCAGAGTGGCGCAGAGGGAGCGTGCTGGGCCCATAACCCAGAGGTCGATGGATCGAAACCATCCTCTGCTAAACAGTTTATTTTAAGTGCAAACAACATTTTTAAAAAATTTGTCGTTTCATGGGCATGTCTCAGTGCCATTATATATATTTCTTTACCTCATCCAACAGTTCGTATAGGTCATACTGTTTACACAGTATCCCAGTGGCCTAAGACACTGGACTCCTAAGCCATGGATTGTGAGTTCTAGTCTTTTCTGAAGTGGCTGAGAGCAGAGTGGCGCAGCGGGAGCGTGCTGGGCCCATAACCCAGAGGTCGATGGATCGAAACCATCCTCTGCTAAACAGTTTATTTTAAGTGCAAACAACATTTTTAAAAAATTGGTCGTTTCATGGGCATGTCTCAGTGCCATTATATATATTTCTTTACCTCATCCAACAGTTCGTATAGGTCATACTGTTTACACAGTATCCCAGTGGCCTAAGACACTGGACTCCTAAGCCATGGATTGTGAGTTCTAGTCTTTTCTGAAGTGGTTGGAAGCAGAGTGGCGCAGCGGGAGTGTGCTGGGCCCATAACCCAGAGGTCGATGGATCGAAACCATTCACTGCTAAACAGTTTATTTTAAGTGCGAACAACATTTTAAAAAAATTTGTCGTTTCATGGGCATGTCTCAGTGCCATTATATATATTTTTTTACCTCTTCCAACAGTTCGTATAGGTCATACTGTTTACACAGTATCCCAGTGGCCTAAGACACTGGACTCCTAAGCCATGGATTGTGAGTTCTAGTCTTTTCTGAAGTGGCTGAGAGCAGAGTGGCGCAGCGGGAGCGTGCTGGGCCCATAACCCAGAGGTCGATGGATCGAAACCATCCTCTGCTAAACAGTTTATTTTAAGTGCAAACAACATTTTTTTTAAAATTTGTCGTTTCATGGGCATGTCTCAGTGCCATTATATATATTTCTTTACCTCATCCAACAGTTTGTATAGGTCATACTGTTTACACAGTATCCCAGTGGCCTAAGACACTGGACTCCTAAGCCATGGATTGTGAGTTCTAGTCTTTTCTGAAGTGGCTGAGAGCAGAGTGGCGCAGCGGGAGCGTGCTGGGCCCATAACCCAGAGGTCGATGGATCGAAACCATCCTCTGCTGAACAGTTTATTTTAAGTGCAAACAACATTTTAAAAAAATTTGTCGTTTCATGGGCATGTGTCAGTGCCATTATATATATTTCTTTACCTCATCCAACAGTTCGTATAGGTCATACTGTTTACACAGTATCCCAGTGGCCTAAGACACTGGACTCCTAAGCCATGGATTGTGAGTTCTAGTCTTTTCTGAAGTGGCTGAGAGCAGAGTGGCGCAGCGGGAGTGTGCTGGGCCCATAACCCAGAGGTCGATGGATCGAAACCATCCTCTGCTAAACAGTTTATTTTAAGTGCAAACAACATTTTTAAAAAATTTGTCGTTTCATGGGCATGTCTCAGTGCCATTATATATATTTCTTTACCTCATCCAACAGTTCGTATAGGTCATACTGTTTACACAGTATCCCAGTGGCCTAAGACACTGGACTCCTAAGCCATGGATTGTGAGTTCTAGTCTTTTCTGAAGTGGATGGAAGCAGAGTGGCGCAGCGGGAGCGTGCTGGGCCCATAACCCAGAGGCCGATGGATCGAAACCATTCTCTGCTAAACAGTTTATTTTAAGTGCGAACAACATTTTAAAAAAAATTGTCCTTTCATGGGCATGTCTCAGTGCCATTATATATATTTTTTTACCTCTTCCAACAGTTCGTATAGGTCATACTGTTTACACAGTATCCCAGTGGCCTAAGACACTGGACTCCTAAGCCATGGATTGTGAGTTCTAGTCTTTTCTGAAGTGGATGGAAGCAGAGTGGCGCAGCGGGAGCGTGCTGGGCCCATAACCCAGAGGTCGATGGATCGAAACCATCCTCTGCTAAAGAGTTTATTTTAAGTGCGAACAACATTTTTAAAAAATGTGTCGTTTCATGGGCATGTCTCAGTGCCATTATATATTTTTTTTTACCTCTTCCAACAGTTCGTATAGGTCATACTGTTTACACAGTATCCCAGTGGCCTAAGACACTGGACTCCTAAGCCATGGATTGTGAGTTCTAGTCTTTTCTGAAGTGGATGGAAGCAGAGTGGCGCAGCGGGAGCGTGCTGGGCCCATAACCCAGAGGTTGATGGATCGAAACCATCCTCTGCTAAACAATTTATTTTAAGTGCGAACAACATTTTTAAAAAATGTGTCGTTTCATGGGCATGTCTCAGTGCCATTATATATTTTTTTTTACCTCTTCCAACAGTTCGTATAGGTCATACTGTTTACACAGTATCCCAGTGGCCTAAGACACTGGACTCCTAAGCCATGGATTGTGAGTTCTAGTCTTTTCTGAAGTGGATGGAAGCAGAGTGGCACAGCGGGAGCGTGCTGGGCCCATAACCCAGAGGTCGATGGATCGAAACCATCCTCTGCTAAACAATTTATTTTAAGTGCGAACAACATTTTTAAAAAATGTGTCGTTTCATGGGCATGTCTCAGTGCCATTATATATATTTTTTTACCTCTTCCAACAGTTCGTATAGGTCATACTGTTTACACAGTATCCCAGTGGCCTAAGACACTGGACTCCTAAGCCATGGATTGTGAGTTCTAGTCTTTTCCGAAGTGGCTGAGAGCAGAGTGGCGCAGCGGGAGCGTGCTGGGCCCATAACCCAGAGGTCGATGGATCGAAACCATCCTCTGCTAAACAGTTTATTTTAAGTGCAAACAACATTTTAAAAAATTTTGTCGTTTCATGGGCATGTCTCAGTGCCATTATATATATTTCTTTACCTCATCCAACAGTTTGTATAGGTCATACTGTTTACACAGTATCCCAGTGGCCTAAGACACTGGACTCCTAAGCCATGGATTGTGAGTTCTAGTCTTTTCTAAAGTGGCTGAGAGCAGAGTGGCGCAGAGGGAGCGTGCTGGGCCCATAACCCAGAGGTCGATGGATCGAAACCATCCTCTGCTAAACAGTTTATTTTAAGTGCAAACAACATTTTTAAAAAATTTGTCGTTTCATGGGCATGTCTCAGTGCCATTATATATATTTCTTTACCTCATCCAACAGTTCGTATAGGTCATACTGTTTACACAGTATCCCAGTGGCCTAAGACACTGGACTCCTAAGCCATGGATTGTGAGTTCTAGTCTTTTCTGAAGTGGCTGAGAGCAGAGTGGCGCAGCGGGAGCGTGCTGGGCCCATAACCCAGAGGTCGATGGATCGAAACCATCCTCTGCTAAACAGTTTATTTTAAGTGCAAACAACATTTTTAAAAAATTTGTCATTTCATGGGCATGTCTCAGTGCCATTATATATATTTCTTTACCTCATCCAACAGTTCGTATAGGTCATACTGTTTACACAGTATCCCAGTGGCCTAAGACACTGGACTCCTAAGCCATGGATTGTGAGTTCTAGTCTTTTCTGAAGTGGATGGAAGCAGAGTGGCGCAGCGGGAGCGTGCTGGGCCCATAACCCAGAGGTCGATGGATCGAAACCATCCTCTGCTAAACAGTTTATTTTAAGTGCGAACAACATTTTAAAAAAATGTGTCGTTTCATGGGCATGTCTCAGTGCCATTATATATTTTTTTTTACCTCTTCCAACAGTTCGTATAGGTCATACTGTTTACACAGTATCCCAGTGGCCTAAGACACTGGACTCCTAAGCCATGGATTGTGAGTTCTAGTCTTTTCTGAAGTGGATGGAAGCAGAGTGGCGCAGCGGGAGCGTGCTGGGCCCATAACCCAGAGGTCGATGGATCGAAACCATCCTCTGCTAAAGAGTTTATTTTAAGTGCGAACAACATTTTTAAAAAATGTGTCGTTTCATGGGCATGTCTCAGTGCCATTATATTTTTTTTTTTACCTCTTCCAACAGTTCGTATAGGTCATACTGTTTACACAGTATCCCAGTGGCCTAAGCCATGGATTGTGAGTTCTAGTCTTTTCTGAAGTGGATGGAAGCAGAGTGGCGCAGCGGGAGCGTGCTGGGCCCATAACCCAGAGGTCGATGGATCGAAACCATCCTCTGCTAAACAATTTATTTTAAGTGCGAACAACATTTTTAAAAAATGTGTCGTTTCATGGGCATGTCTCAGTGCCATTATATATTTTTTTTTACCTCTTCCAACAGTTCGTATAGGTCATACTGTTTACACAGTATCCCAGTGGCCTAAGACACTGGACTCCTAAGCCATGGATTGTGAGTTCTAGTCTTTTCTGAAGTGGATGGAAGCAGAGTGGCACAGCGGGAGCGTGCTGGGCCCATAACCCAGAGGTCGATGGATCGAAACCATCCTCTGCTAAACAATTTATTTTAAGTGCGAACATTTTTAAAAAATGTGTCGTTTCATGGGCATGTCTCAGTGCCATTATATATATTTTTTTACCTCTTCCAACAGTTCGTATAGGTCATACTGTTTACACAGTATCCCAGTGGCCTAAGACACTGGACTCCTAAGCCATGGATTGTGAGTTCTAGTCTTTTCCGAAGTGGCTGAGAGCAGAGTGGCGCAGCGGGAGCGTGCTGGGCCCATAACCCAGAGGTCGATGGATCGAAACCATCCTCTGCTAAACAGTTTATTTTAAGTGCAAACAACATTTTAAAAAATTTTGTCGTTTCATGGGCATGTCTCAGTGCCATTATATATATTTCTTTACCTCATCCAACAGTTTGTATAGGTCATACTGTTTACACAGTATCCCAGTGGCCTAAGACACTGGACTCCTAAGCCATGGATTGTGAGTTCTAGTCTTTTCTAAAGTGGCTGAGAGCAGAGTGGCGCAGAGGGAGCGTGCTGGGCCCATAACCCAGAGGTCGATGGATCGAAACCATCCTCTGCTAAACAGTTTATTTTAAGTGCAAACAACATTTTTAAAAAATTTGTCGTTTCATGGGCATGTCTCAGTGCCATTATATATATTTCTTTACCTCATCCAACAGTTCGTATAGGTCATACTGTTTACACAGTATCCCAGTGGCCTAAGACACTGGACTCCTAAGCCATGGATTGTGAGTTCTAGTCTTTTCTGAAGTGGCTGAGAGCAGAGTGGCGCAGCGGGAGCGTGCTGGGCCCATAACCCAGAGGTCGATGGATCGAAACCATCCTCTGCTAAACAGTTTATTTTAAGTGCAAACAACATTTTTAAAAAAATGTGTCGTTTCATGGGCATGTCTCAGTGCCATTATATATATTTCTTTACCTCATCCAACAGTTTGTATAGGTCATACTGTTTACACAGTATCCCAGTGGCCTAAGACACTGGACTCCTAAGCCATGGATTGTGAGTTCTAGTCTTTTCTGAAGTGGCTGAGAGCAGAGTGGCGCAGCGGGAGCGTGCTGGGCCCATAACCCAGAGGTCGATGGATCGAAACCATCCTCTGCTAAACAGTTTATTTTAAGTGCAAACAACATTTTTAAAAAATTGGTCGTTTCATGGGCATGTCTCAGTGCCATTATATATATTTCTTTACCTCATCCAACAGTTCGTATAGGTCATACTGTTTACACAGTATCCCAGTGGCCTAAGACACTGGACTCCTAAGCCATGGATTGTGAGTTCTAGTCTTTTCTGAAGTGGTTGGAAGCAGAGTGGCGCAGCGGGAGTGTGCTGGGCCCATAACCCAGAGGTCGATGGATCGAAACCATTCTCTGCTAAACAGTTTATTTTAAGTGCGAACAACATTTTAAAAAAATTTGTCGTTTCATGGGCATGTCTCAGTGCCATTATATATATTTTTTTACCTCTTCCAACAGTTCGTATAGGTCATACTGTTTACACAGTATCCCAGTGGCCTAAGACACTGGACTCCTAAGCCATGGATTGTGAGTTCTAGTCTTTTCTGAAGTGGCTGAGAGCAGAGTGGCGCAGCGGGAGCGTGCTGGGCCCATAACCCAGAGGTCGATGGATCGAAACCATCCTCTGCTAAACAGTTTATTTTAAGTGCAAACAACATTTTTAAAAAATTTTGTCGTTTCATGGGCATGTCTCAGTGCCATTATATATATTTCTTTACCTCATCCAACAGTTTGTATAGGTCATACTGTTTACACAGTATCCCAGTGGCCTAAGACACTGGACTCCTAAGCCATGGATTGTGAGTTCTAGTCTTTTCTGAAGTGGCTGAGAGCAGAGTGGCGCAGCGGGAGCGTGCTGGGCCCATAACCCAGAGGTCGATGGATCGAAACCATCCTCTGCTGAACAGTTTATTTTAAGTGCAAACAACATTTAAAAAAAATTTGTCGTTTCATGGGCATGTGTCAGTGCCATTATATATATTTCTTTACCTCATCCAACAGTTCGTATAGGTCATACTGTTTACACAGTATCCCAGTGGCCTAAGACACTGGACTCCTAAGCCATGGATTGTGAGTTCTAGTCTTTTCTGAAGTGGCTGAGAGCAGAGTGGCGCAGCGGGAGTGTGCTGGGCCCATAACCCAGAGGTCGATGGATCGAAACCATCCTCTGCTAAACAGTTTATTTTAAGTGCAAACAACATTTTTAAAAAATTTGTCGTTTCATGGGCATGTCTCAGTGCCATTATATATATTTCTTTACCTCATCCAACAGTTCGTATAGGTCATACTGTTTACACAGTATCCCAGTGGCCTAAGACACTGGACTCCTAAGCCATGGATTGTGAGTTCTAGTCTTTTCTGAAGTGGATGGAAGCAGAGTGGCGCAGCGGGAGCGTGCTGGGCCCATAACCCAGAGGCCGATGGATCGAAACCATTCTCTGCTAAACAGTTTATTTTAAGTGCGAACAACATTTTTAAAAAAATTGTCCTTTCATGGGCATGTCTCAGTGCCATTATATATATTTTTTTACCTCTTCCAACAGTTCGTATAGGTCATACTGTTTACACAGTATCCCAGTGGCCTAAGACACTGGACTCCTAAGCCATGGATTGTGAGTTCTAGTCTTTTCTGAAGTGGATGGAAGCAGAGTGGCGCAGCGGGAGCGTGCTGGGCCCATAACCCAGAGGTCGATGGATCGAAACCATCCTCTGCTAAAGAGTTTATTTTAAGTGCGAACAACATTTAAAAAAAATGTGTCGTTTCATGGGCATGTCTCAGTGCCATTATATATTTTTTTTTACCTCTTCCAACAGTTCGTATAGGTCATACTGTTTACACAGTATCCCAGTGGCCTAAGACACTGGACTCCTAAGCCATGGATTGTGAGTTCTAGTCTTTTCTGAAGTGGATGGAAGCAGAGTGGCGCAGCGGGAGCGTGCTGGGCCCATAACCCAGAGGTCGATGGATCGAAACCATCCTCTGCTAAACAATTTATTTTAAGTGCGAACAACATTTTTAAAAAATGTGTCGTTTCATGGGCATGTCTCAGTGCCATTATATATTTTTTTTTACCTCTTCCAACAGTTCGTATAGGTCATACTGTTTACACAGTATCCCAGTGGCCTAAGACACTGGACTCCTAAGCCATGGATTGTGAGTTCTAGTCTTTTCTGAAGTGGATGGAAGCAGAGTGGCACAGCGGGAGCGTGCTGGGCCCATAACCCAGAGGTCGATGGATCGAAACCATCCTCTGCTAAACAATTTATTTTAAGTGCGAACAACATTTTTAAAAAATGTGTCGTTTCATGGGCATGTCTCAGTGCCATTATATATATTTTTTTACCTCTTCCAACAGTTCGTATAGGTCATACTGTTTACACAGTATCCCAGTGGCCTAAGACACTGGACTCCTAAGCCATGGATTGTGAGTTCTAGTCTTTTCCGAAGTGGCTGAGAGCAGAGTGGCGCAGCGGGAGCGTGCTGGGCCCATAACCCAGAGGTCGATGGATCGAAACCATCCTCTGCTAAACAGTTTATTTTAAGTGCAAACAACATTTTAAAAAATTTTGTCGTTTCATGGGCATGTCTCAGTGCCATTATATATATTTCTTTACCTCATCCAACAGTTTGTATAGGTCATACTGTTTACACAGTATCCCAGTGGCCTAAGACACTGGACTCCTAAGCCATGGATTGTGAGTTCTAGTCTTTTCTAAAGTGGCTGAGAGCAGAGTGGCGCAGAGGGAGCGTGCTGGGCCCATAACCCAGAGGTCGATGGATCGAAACCATCCTCTGCTAAACAGTTTATTTTAAGTGCAAACAACATTTTTAAAAAATTTGTCGTTTCATGGGCATGTCTCAGTGCCATTATATATATTTCTTTACCTCATCCAACAGTTCGTATAGGTCATACTGTTTACACAGTATCCCAGTGGCCTAAGACACTGGACTCCTAAGCCATGGATTGTGAGTTCTAGTCTTTTCTGAAGTGGCTGAGAGCAGAGTGGCGCAGCGGGAGCGTGCTGGGCCCATAACCCAGAGGTCGATGGATCGAAACCATCCTCTGCTAAACAGTTTATTTTAAGTGCAAACAACATTTTTAAAAAATTTGTCATTTCATGGGCATGTCTCAGTGCCATTATATATATTTCTTTACCTCATCCAACAGTTCGTATAGGTCATACTGTTTACACAGTATCCCAGTGGCCTAAGACACTGGACTCCTAAGCCATGGATTGTGAGTTCTAGTCTTTTCTGAAGTGGATGGAAGCAGAGTGGCGCAGCGGGAGCGTGCTGGGCCCATAACCCAGAGGTCGATGGATCGAAACCATCCTCTGCTAAACAGTTTATTTTAAGTGCGAACAACATTTTAAAAAAATGTGTCGTTTCATGGGCATGTCTCAGTGCCATTATATATATTTTTTTACCTCTTCCAACAGTTCGTATAGGTCATACTGTTTACACAGTATCCCAGTGGCCTAAGACACTGGACTCCTAAGCCATGGATTGTGAGTTCTAGTCTTTTCTGAAGTGGATGGAAGCAGAGTGGCGCAGCGGGAGCGTGCTGGGCCCATAACCCAGAGGTCGATGGATCGAAACCATCCTCTGCTAAACAGTTTATTTTAAGTGCAAACAACATTTTTAAAAAATTTGTCGTTTCATGGGCATGTCTCAGTGCCATTATATATATTTCTTTACCTCATCCAACAGTTCGTATAGGTCATACTGTTTACACAGTATCCCAGTGGCCTAAGACACTGGACTCCTAAGCCATGGATTGTGAGTTCTAGTCTTTTCTGAAGTGGATGGAAGCAGAGTGGCGCAGCGGGAGCGTGCTGGGCCCATAACCCAGAGGTCGATGGATCGAAACCATCCTCTGCTAAACAGTTTATTTTAAGTGCGAACAACATTTAAAAAAAAATTGTCGTTTCATGGGCATGTCTCAGTGCCATTATATATATTTTTTTACCTCTTCCAACAGTTCGTATAGGTCATACTGTTTGCACAGTATCCCAGTGGCCTAAGACACTGGACTCCTAAGCCATGGATTGTGAGTTCTAGTCTTTTCTGAAGTGGATGGAAGCAGAGTGGCGCAGCGGGAGCGTGCTGGGCCCATAACCCAGAGGTCGATGGATTGAAACCATCCTCTGCTAAACAGTTTATTTTAAGTGCGAACAACATTTTAAAAAAATGTGTCGTTTCATGGGCATGTCTCAGTGCCATTATATATATTTTTTTACCTCTTCCAACAGTTCGTATAGGTCATACTGTTTACACAGTATCCCAGTGGCCTAAGACACTGGACTCCTAAGCCATGGATTGTGAGTTCTAGTCTTTTCTGAAGTGGATGGAAGCAGAGTGGCGCAGCGGGAGCGTGCTGGGCCCATAACCCAGAGGTCGATGGATCGAAACCATCCTCTGCTAAACAGTTTATATTAAGTGCGAACAACATTTTTAAAAAATGTGTCGTTTCATGGGCATGTCTCAGTGCCATTATATATTTTTTTTTACCTCTTCCAACAGTTCGTATAGGTCATACTGTTTACACAGTATCCCAGTGGCCTAAGACACTGGACTCCTAAGCCATGGATTGTGAGTTCTAGTCTTTTCTGAAGTGGATGGAAGCAGAGTGGCGCAGCGGGAGCGTGCTGGGCCCATAACCCAGAGGTCGATGGATCGAAACCATCCTCTGCTAAACAATTTATTTTAAGTGCGAACAACATTTAAAAAAAATGTGTCGTTTCATGGGCATGTCTCAGTGCCATTATATATTTTTTTTTACCTCTTCCAACAGTTCGTATAGGTCATACTGTTTACACAGTATCCCAGTGGCCTAAGACACTGGACTCCTAAGCCATGGATTGTGAGTTCTAGTCTTTTCTGAAGTGGCTGAGAGCAGAGTGGCGCAGCGGGAGCGTGCTGGGCCCATAACCCAGAGGTCGATGGATCGAAACCATCCTCTGCTAAACAGTTTATTTTAAGTGCGAACAACATTTAAAAAAAAATTGTCGTTTCATGGGCATGTCTCAGTGCCATTATATATATTTTTTTACCTCTTCCAACAGTTCGTATAGGTCATACTGTTTGCACAGTATCCCAGTGGCCTAAGACACTGGACTCCTAAGCCATGGATTGTGAGTTCTAGTCTTTTCTGAAGTGGATGGAAGCAGAGTGGCGCAGCGGGAGCGTGCTGGGCCCATAACCCAGAGGTCGATGGATTGAAACCATCCTCTGCTAAACAGTTTATTTTAAGTGCGAACAACATTTTAAAAAAATGTGTCGTTTCATGGGCATGTCTCAGTGCCATTATATATATTTTTTTACCTCTTCCAACAGTTCGTATAGGTCATACTGTTTACACAGTATCCCAGTGGCCTAAGACACTGGACTCCTAAGCCATGGATTGTGAGTTCTAGTCTTTTCTGAAGTGGATGGAAGCAGAGTGGCGCAGCGGGAGCGTGCTGGGCCCATAACCCAGAGGTCGATGGATCGAAACCATCCTCTGCTAAACAGTTTATATTAAGTGCGAACAACATTTTTAAAAAATGTGTCGTTTCATGGGCATGTCTCAGTGCCATTATATATTTTTTTTTACCTCTTCCAACAGTTCGTATAGGTCATACTGTTTACACAGTATCCCAGTGGCCTAAGACACTGGACTCCTAAGCCATGGATTGTGAGTTCTAGTCTTTTCTGAAGTGGATGGAAGCAGAGTGGCGCAGCGGGAGCGTGCTGGGCCCATAACCCAGAGGTCGATGGATCGAAACCATCCTCTGCTAAACAATTTATTTTAAGTGCGAACAACATTTAAAAAAAATGTGTCGTTTCATGGGCATGTCTCAGTGCCATTATATATTTTTTTTTACCTCTTCCAACAGTTCGTATAGGTCATACTGTTTACACAGTATCCCAGTGGCCTAAGACACTGGACTCCTAAGCCATGGATTGTGAGTTCTAGTCTTTTCTGAAGTGGCTGAGAGCAGAGTGGCGCAGCGGGAGCGTGCTGGGCCCATAACCCAGAGGTCGATGGATCGAAACCATCCTCTGCTAAACAGTTTATTTTAAGTGCAAACAACATTTTTAAAAAATTTGTCGTTTCATGGGCATGTCTCAGTGCCATTATATATATTTCTTTACCTCATCCAACAGTTCGTATAGGTCATACTGTTTACACAGTATCCCAGTGGCCTAAGACACTGGACTCCTAAGCCATGGATTGTGAGTTCTAGTCTTTTCTGAAGTGGATGGAAGCAGAGTGGCGCAGCGGGAGCGTGCTGGGCCCATAACCCAGAGGTCGATGGATCGAAACCATCCTCTGCTAAACAGTTTATTTTAAGTGCGAACAACATTTTAAAAAAATGTGTCGTTTCATGGGCATGTCTCAGTGCCATTATATATATTTTTTTTACCTCTTCCAACAGTTCGTATAGGTCATACTGTTTACACAGTATCCCAGTGGCCTAAGACACTGGACTCCTAAGCCATGGATTGTGAGTTCTAGTCTTTTCTGAAGTGGATGGAAGCAGAGTGGCGCAGCGGGAGCGTGCTGGGCCCATAACCCAGAGGTCGATGGATCGAAACCATCCTCTGCTAAACAGTTTATTTTAAGTGCGAACAACATTTTTAAAAAATGTGTCGTTTCATGGGCATGTCTCAGTGCCATTATATATATTTTTTTACCTCTTCCAACAGTTCGTATAGGTCATACTGTTTACACAGTATCCCAGTGGCCTAAGACACTGGACTCCTAAGACATGGATTGTGAGTTCTAGTCTTTTCTGAAGTGGATGGAAGCAGAGTGGCGCAGCGGGAGCGTGCTGGGCCCATAACCCAGAGGTCGATGGATCGAAACCATCCTCTGCTAAACAGTTTATTTTAAGTGCGAACAACATTTTTAAAAAATGTGTCGTTTCATGGGCATGTCTCAGTGCCATTATATATATTTTTTTACCTCTTCCAACAGTTCGTATAGGTCATACTGTTTACACAGTATCCCAGTGGCCTAAGACACTGGACTCCTAAGACATGGATTGTGAGTTCTAGTCTTTTCTGAAGTGGCTGAGAGCAGAGTGGCGCAGCGGAAGCGTGCTGGGCCCCTAACCCAGAGGTCGATGGATAGAAACCATCCTCTGCTAAACAGTTTATTTTAAGTGCGAACAACATTTTTTTTTAAATGTGTCGTTTCATGGGCATGTCTCAGTGCCATTATATATATTTTTTTACCTCTTCCAACAGTTCGTATAGGTCATACTGTTTACACAGTATCCCAGTGGCCTTAGACACTGGACTCCTAAGCCAAGGATTGTGAGTTCTAGTCTTTTCTGAAGTGGATGGAAGCAGAGTGGCGCAGCGGGAGTGTGCTGGGCCCATAACCCAGAGGTCGATGGATCGAAACCATCCTCTGCTAAACAGTTTATTTTAAGTGCGAACAACATTTTTTTTTAAATGTGTCGTTTCATGGGCATGTCTCAGTGCCATTATATATATTTTTTTACCTCTTCCAACAGTTCGTATAGGTCATACTGTTTACACAGTATCCCAGTGGCCTAAGACACTGGACTCCTAAGCCATGGATTGTGAGTTCTAGTCTTTTCTAAAGTGGCTGAGAGCAGAGTGGCGCAGCGGGAGCGTGCTGGGCCCATAACCCAGAGGTCGATGGATCGAAACCATCCTCTGCTAAACAGTTTATTTTAAGTGCGAACAACATTTTTAAAAAATGTGTCGTTTCATGGGCATGTCTCAGTGCCATTATATATATTTTTTTACCTCTTCCAACAGTTCGTATAGGTCATACTGTTTACACAGTATCCCAGTGGCCTTAGACACTGGACTCCTAAGCCATGGATTGTGAGTTCTAGTCTTTTCTGAAGTGGATGGAAGCAGAGTGGCGCAGCGGGAGCGTGCTGGGCCCATAACCCAGAGGTCGATGGATCGAAACCATCCTCTGCTAAACAGTTTATTTTAAGTGCGAACAACATTTTTTTTAAATGTGTCGTTTCATGGGCATGTCTCCGTGTCATTATATATTTTTTTTTACCTCTTCCAACAGTTCGTATAGGTCATACTGTTTACACAGTATCCCAGTGGCCTAAGACACTGGACTCCTAAGCCATGGATTGTGAGTTCTAGTCTTTTCTGAAGTGGCTGAGAGCAGAGTGGCGCAGCGGAAGCGTGCTGGGCCCATAACCCAGAGGTCGATGGATCGAAACCATCCTCTCCTAAACAGTTTATTTTAAGTGCGAACAACATTTTTAAAAAATGTGTCGTTTCATGGGCATGTCTCAGTGCCATTATATATATTTTTTTACCTCTTCCAACAGTTCGTATAGGTCATACTGTTTACACAGTATCCCAGTGGCCTAAGACACTGGACTCCTAAGCCAGGGATTGTGGGTTCAAGTCCCATCTGGGGTAAATGGAAGCAGAGTGGCGCAGCGGGAGCGTGCTGGGCCCATAACCCAGAGGTCGATGGATCGAAACCATCCTCTGCTAAACAGTTTATTTTTTTACCTCTTCCAACAGTTCGAATAGGTCATACTGTTTACACAGTATCCCAGTGGCCTAAGACACTGGACTCCTAAGCCATGGATTGTGAGTTCTAGTCTTTTCTGAAGTGGATGGAAGCAGAGTGGCGCAGCGGGAGCGTGCTGGGCCCATAACCCAGAGGTCGATGGATCGAAACCATCCTCTGCTAAACAGTTTATTTCAAGTGCGAACAACATTTTTAAAAAATGTGTCGTTTCATGGGCATGTCTCAGTGCCATTATATATATTTTTTCGAAACCATCCTCTGCTAAACAGATTATTTTCAAAAATGAAACGCAAACAGAAATTAGAAAGCTAAATTTCATTTGCGTGTCTCAGTGCTATCCAGTACACATTGTTTTTACTGCTTCTATCAGTTCATACTATTTGCAAAAGGTAGACAGTGCCCCAGTGGCTTAATGGATAAGGCCTCCTAAGCCAGGGATTGTGGGTTCAATTCCCATCTGGGGTGGATGGAAGCAGAGTGGCGCAGCGGGAGTGTGCTGGGCCCATAACCCAGAGGTCGATGGATCGAAACCATCCTCTGCTAAACAGTTTATTTTAAGTGCGAACAACATTTTTAAAAAATGTGTCGTTTCATGGGCATGTCTCAGTGCCATTATATATATTTGTTTACCTCTTCCAACAGTTCGTATAGGTCATACTGTTTACACAGTATCCCAGTGGCCTAAGACACTGGACTCCTAAGCCATGGATTGTGAGTTCTAGTCTTTTCTGAAGTGGATGGAAGCAGAGTGGCGCAGCGGGAGCGTGCTGGGCCCATAACCCAGAGGTCGATGGATCGAAACCATCCTCTGCTAAACAGTTTATTTTAAGTGCGAACAACATTTTTAAAAAATGTGTCGTTTCATGGGCATGTCTCAGTGCCATTATATATATTTGTTTTACCTCTTCCAACAGTTCGTATAGGTCATACTGTTTACACAGTATCCCAGTGGCCTAAGACACTGGACTCCTAAGACATGGATTGTGAGTTCTAGTCTTTTCTGAAGTGGCTGAGAGCAGAGTGGCGCAGCGGAAGCGTGCTGGGCCCATAACCCAGAGGTCGATGGATCGAAACCATCCTCTGCTAAACAGTTTATTTTAAGTGCGAACAACATTTTTTTTTAAATGTGTCGTTTCATGGGCATGTCTCAGTGCCATTATATATATTTTTTTACCTCTTCCAACAGTTCGTATAGGTCATACTGTTTACACAGTATCCCAGTGGCCTTAGACACTGGACTCCTAAGCCAAGGATTGTGAGTTCTAGTCTTTTCTGAAGTGGATGGAAGCAGAGTGGCGCAGCGGGAGTGTGCTGGGCCCATAACCCAGAGGTCGATGGATCGAAACCATCCTCTGCTATACAGTTTATTTTAAGTGCGAACAACATTTTTTTTTAAATGTGTCGTTTCATGGGCATGTCTCAGTGCCATTATATATATTTTTTTACCTCTTCCAACAGTTCGTATAGGTCATACTGTTTACACAGTATCCCAGTGGCCTAAGACACTGGACTCCTAAGCCATGGATTGTGAGTTCTAGTCTTTTCTAAAGTGGCTGAGAGCAGAGTGGCGCAGCGGGAGCGTGCTGGGCCCATAACCCAGAGGTCGATGGATCGAAACCATCCTCTGCTAAACAGTTTATTTTAAGTGCGAACAACATTTTTTTTTAAATGTGTCGTTTCATGGGCATGTCTCAGTGCCATTATATATATTTTTTTAGCTCTTCCAACAGTTCGTATAGGTCATACTGTTTACACAGTATCCCAGTGGCCTAAGACACTGGACTCCTAAGCCATGGATTGTGAGTTCTAGTCTTTTCTAAAGTGGCTGAGAGCAGAGTGGCGCAGCGGGAGCGTGCTGGGCCCATAACCCAGAGATCGATGGATCGAAACCATCCTCTGCTAAACAGTTTATTTTAAGTGCGAACAACATTTTTAAAAAATGTGTCGTTTCATGGGCATGTCTCAGTGCCATTATATATATTTTTTTACCTCTTCCAACAGTTCGTATAGGTCATACTGTTTACACAGTATCCCAGTGGCCTAAGACACTGGACTCCTAAGCCATGGATTGTGAGTTCTAGTCTTTTCTGAAGTGGCTGAGAGCAGAGTGGCGCAGCGGAAGCGTGCTGGGCCCATAACCCAGAGGTCGATGGATCGAAACCATCCTCTCCTAAACAGTTTATTTTAAGTGCGAACAACATTTTTAAAAAATGTGTCGTTTCATGGGCATGTCTCAGTGCCATTATATATATTTTTTTACCTCTTCCAACAGTTCGTATAGGTCATACTGTTTACACAGTATCCCAGTGGCCTAAGACACTGGACTCCTAAGCCAGGGATTGTGGGTTCAAGTCCCATCTGGGGTAAATGGAAGCAGAGTGGCGCAGCGGGAGCGTGCTGGGCCCATAACCCAGAGGTCGATGGATCGAAACCATCCTCTGCTAAACAGTTTATTTTTTTACCTCTTCCAACAGTTCGAATAGGTCATACTGTTTACACAGTATCCCAGTGGCCTAAGACACTGGACTCCTAAGCCATGGATTGTGAGTTCTAGTCTTTTCTGAAGTGGATGGAAGCAGAGTGGCGCAGCGGGAGCGTGCTGGGCCCATAACCCAGAGGTCGATGGATCGAAACCATCCTCTGCTAAACAGTTTATTTCAAGTGCGAACAACATTTTTAAAAAATGTGTCGTTTCATGGGCATGTCTCAGTGCCATTATATATATTTTTTCGAAACCATCCTCTGCTAAACAGATTATTTTCAAAAATGAAACGCAAACAGAAATTAGAAAGCTAAATTTCATTTGCGTGTCTCAGTGCTATCCAGTACACATTGTTTTTACTGCTTCTATCAGTTCATACTATTTGCAAAAGGTAGACAGTGCCCCAGTGGCTTAATGGATAAGGCCTCCTAAGCCAGGGATTGTGGGTTCAATTCCCATCTGGGGTGGATGGAAGCAGAGTGGCGCAGCGGGAGTGTGCTGGGCCCATAACCCAGAGGTCGATGGATCGAAACCATCCTCTGCTAAACAGTTTATTTTAAGTGCGAACAACATTTTTAAAAAATGTGTCGTTTCATGGGCATGTCTCAGTGCCATTATATATATTTGTTTACCTCTTCCAACAGTTCGTATAGGTCATACTGTTTACACAGTATCCCAGTGGCCTAAGACACTGGACTCCTAAGCCATGGATTGTGAGTTCTAGTCTTTTCTGAAGTGGCTGAGAGCAGAGTGGCGCAGCGGGAGCGTGCTGGGCCCATAACCCAGAGGTCAATGGATCGAAACCATCCTCTGCTAAACACTTTATTTTAAGTGCGAACAACATTTTTAAAAAATGTGTCGTTTCATGGGCATGTCTCAGTGCCATTATATATATTTTTTTACCTCTTCCAACAGTTCGTATAGGTCATACTGTTTACACAGTATCCCAGTGGCCTAAGACACTGGACTCCTAAGCCATGGATTGTGAGTTCTAGTCTTTTCTGAAGTGGATGGAAGCAGAGTGGCGCAGCGGGAGTGTGCTGGGCCCATAACCCAGAGGTCGATGGATCGAAACCATCCTCTGCTAAACAGTTTATTTTAAGTGCGAACAACATTTTAAAAAAATGTGTCGTTTCATGGGCATGTCTCAGTGCCATTATATATATTTTTTTACCTCTTCCAACAGTTCGTATAGGTCATACTGTTTAAACAGTATCCCAGTGGCCTAAGACACTGGACTCCTAAGCCATGGATTGTGAGTTCTAGTCTTTTCTGAAGTGGCTGAGAGCAGAGTGGCGCAGCGGGAGCGTGCTGGGCCCATAACCCAGAGGTCGATGGATCGAAACCATCCTCTGCTAAACAGTTTATTTTAAGTGCGAACAACATTTTTAAAAAATGGGTCGTTTCATGGGCATGTCTCAATGCCATTATATATATTTTTTTACCTCTTCCAACAGTTCGTATAGGTCATACTGTTTACACAGTATCCCAGTGGCCTAAGACACTGGACTCCTAAGCCATGGATTGTGAGTTCTAGTCTTTTCTGAAGTGGATGGAAGCAGAGTGGCGCAGTGGGAGCGTGCTGGGCCCATAACCCAGAGGTCGATGGATCGAAACCATCCTCTGCTAAACAGTTTATTTTAAGTGCGAACAACATTTTAAAAAAATGTGTCGTTTCATGGGCATGTCTCAGTGCCATTATATATATTTTTTTACCTCTTCCAACAGTTCGTATAGGTCATACTGTTTACACAGTATCCCAGTGGCCTAAGACACTGGACTCCTAAGCCATGGATTGTGAGTTCTAGTCTTTTCTGAAGTGGATGGTAGCAGAGTGGCGCAGCGGGAGCGTGCTGGGCCCATAACCCAGAGGTCGATGGATCGAAACCATCCTCTGCTAAACAGTTTATTTTAAGTGCGAACAACATTTTAAAAAAATGTGTCGTTTCATGGGCATGTCTCAGTGCCATTATATATATTTTTTTACCTCTTCCAACAGTTCGTATAGGTCATACTGTTTACACAGTATCCCAGTGGCCTAAGACACTGGACTCCTAAGCCAGGGATTGTGAGTTCTAGTCTTTTCTGAAGTGGATGGAAGCAGAGTGGCGCAGCGGGAGCGTGCTGGGCCCATAACCCAGAGGTCGATGGATCGAAACCATCCTCTGCTAAACAGATTATTTTCAAAAATGAAACACAAACAGAAATTAGAAAGCTAAATTTCATTTGCGTGTCTCAGTGCTATCCAGTACACATTGTTTTTACTGCTTCTATCAGTTCATACTATTTGCAAAAGGTAGACAGTGCCCGAGTGGCCTAATGGATAAGGCACTGGCCTCCTAAGCCAGGGATTTTGGGTTCAGGTCCCATCTGGGGTGGATGGAAGCAGAGTGGCGCAGGAGGAGCGTGCTGGGCCCATAACCCAGAGGTCGATGGATCGAAACTATCCTCTGCGAAACAATCTATTTTAAGTGCGAAAAACATTTTTTTTAAAAGTGTCGTTTCATGGGCATGTCTCAGTGCCATTATATATATTTTTTTACCTCATCCAACAGTTCGTATAGGTCATACTGTTTACACAGTATCCCAGTGGCCTAAGACACTGGACTCCTAAGCCATGGATTGTGAGTTCTAGTCTTTTCTGAAGTGGATGGAAGCAGAGTGGCGCAGCGGGAGAGTGCTGGAACCATAACCCAGAGGTCGATGGATCGAAACCATCCTCTGCTAAACAGTTTATTTTAAGTGCAAACAACATTTTTAAAAAATGTGTCGTTTCATGGGCATGTCTCAGTGCCATTATATATATTTTTTTACCTCTTCCAACAGTTCGTATAGGTCATACTGTTTACACAGTATCCCAGTGGCCTAAGACACTGGACTCCTAAGCCATGGATTGTGAGTTCTAGTCTTTTCTGAAGTGGATGGAAGCAGAGTGGCGCAGCGGGAGCGTGCTGGGCCCATAACCCAGAGGTCGATGGATCGAAACCATCCTCTGCTAAACAGTTTATTTTAAGTGCGAACAACATTTAAAAAAAATGTGTCCTTTCATGGGCATGTCTCAGTGCCATTATATATTTTTTTTTACCTCTTCCAACAGTTCGTATAGGTCATACTGTTTACACAGTATCCCAGTGGCCTAAGACACTGGACTCCTAAGCCATGGATTGTGAGTTCTAGTCTTTTCTGAAGTGGATGGAAGCAGAGTGGCGCAGCGGGAGCGTGCTGGGCCCATAACCCAGAGGTCGATGGATCGAAACCATCCTCTGCTAAACAGTTTATTTTAAGTGCGAACAACATTTTTTAAAAATGTGTCGTTTCATGGGCATGTCTCAGTGCCATTATATATTTTTTTTTACCTCTTCCAACAGTTCGTATAGGTCATACTGTTTACACAGTATCCCAGTGGCCTAAGACACTGGACTCCTAAGCCATGGATTGTGAGTTCTAGTCTTTTCTGAAGTGGATGGAAGCAGAGTGGCGCAGCGGGAGCGTGCTGGGCCCATAACCCAGAGGTCGATGGATCGAAACCATCCTCTGCTAAACAGTTTATTTTAAGTGCGAACAACATTTTAAAAAAATGTGTCGTTTCATGGGCATGTCTCAGTGCCATTATATATATTTTTTTAACTCTTCCAACAGTTCGTATAGGTCATACTGTTTACACAGTATCCCAGTGGCCTAAGACACTGGACTCCTAAGCCAGGGATTGTGGGTTCAAGTCCCATCTGGGGTGGATGGAAGCAGAGTGGCGCAGCGGGAGCGTGCTGGGCCCATAACCCAGGGTCGATGGATCGAAACCATCCTCTGCTAAACAGTTTAATTTAAGTGCGAACAACATTTTTTTTAAATGTGTCGTTTCATGGGCATGTCTCAGTGCCATTATATATATTTTTTTACCTCTTCCAACAGTTCGTATAGGTCATACTGTTTACACAGTATCCCAGTGGCCTAAGACACTGGACTCCTAAGCCATGGATTGTGAGTTCTAGTCTTTTCTGACGTGGCTGAGAGCAGAGTGGCGCAGCGGGAGCGTGCTGTGCCCATAACCCAGAGGTCGATGGATCAAAACCATCCTCTGCTAAACAGTTTATTTTAAGTGTGAACAACATTTTTAAAAAATGTGTCGGTTCATGGGCATGTCTCAGTGCCATTATATATATTTTTTTACCTCTTCCAACAGTTCGTATAGGTCATACTGTTTACACAGTATCCCAGTGGCCTAAGACACTGGACTCCTAAGCCATGGATTGTGAGTTCTAGTCTTTTCTGAAGTGGCTGAGAGCAGAGTGGCGCAGCGGGAGCGTGCTGGGCCCATAACCCAGAGGTCGATGGATAGAAACCATCCTCTGCTAAACAGTTTATTTTAAGTGCGAACAACATTTTAAAAAAATGTGTCGTTTCATGGGCATGTCTCAGTGCCATTATATATTTTTTTTTACCTCTTCCAACAGTTCGTATAGGTCATACTGTTTACACAGTATCCCAGTGGCCTAAGACACTGGACTCCTAAGCCAGAGATTGTGGGTTCAAGTCCCATCTGGGGTGGATGGAAGCAGAGTGGCGCAGCGGGAGCGTGCTGGGCCCATAACCCAGAGGTCGATGGATCGAAACCATCCTCTGCTAAACAGTTTATTTTAAGTGCGAACAACATTTTTAAAAAATGTGTCGGTTCATGGGCATGTCTCAGTGCCATTATATATTTTTTTTTACCTCTTCCAACAGTTCGTATAGGTCATACTGTTTACACAGTATCCCAGTGGCCTAAGACACTGGACTCCTAAGCCATGGATTGTGAGTTCTAGTCTTTTCTGAAGTGGATGGCAGCAGAGTGGCGCAGCGGGAACGTGCTGGGCCCATAACCCAGAGGTTGATGGATCGAAACCATCCTCTGCTAAACAGTTTATTTTAAGTGCGAATAACATTTTTAAAAAATGTGTCGTTTCATGGGCATGTCTCAGTGCCATTATATATATTTTCTTACCTCTTCCAACAGTTCGTATAGGTCATACTGTTTACACAGTATCCCAGTGGCCTAAGACACTGGACTCCTAAGCCATGGATTGTGAGTTCTAGTCTTTTCTGAAGTGGATGGATGCAGAGTGGCGCAGCGGGAGCGTGCTGGGCCCATAACCCAGAGGTCGATGGATCGAAACCATCCTCTGCTAAACAGTTTATTTTAAGTGCGAACAACATTTTTAAAAAATGTGTCCTTTCATGGGCATGTCTCAGTGCCATTATATATTTTTTTTTACCTCTTCCAACAGTTCGTATAGGTCATACTGTTTACACAGTATCCCAGTGGTCTAAGACACTGGACTCCTAAGCCATGGATTGTGAGTTCTAGTCTTTTCTGAAGTGGATGGAAGCAGAGTGGCGCAGCGGGAGCGTGCTGGCCCCATAACCCAGAGGTCGATGGATCGAAACCATCCTCTGCTAAACAGTTTATTTTAAGTGCGAACAACATTTTTAAAAAATGTGTCGTTTCATGGGCATGTCTCAGTGCCATTATATATTTTTTTTTACCTCTTCCAACAGTTCGTATAGGTCATACTGTTTACACAGTATCCCAGTGGCCTAAGACACTGGACTCCTAAGCCATGGATTGTGAGTTCTAGTCTTTTCTGAAGTGGATGGAAGCAGAGTGGCGCAGCGGGAGCGTGCTGGGCCCATAACCCAGAGGTCGATGGATCGAAACCATTCTCTGCTAAACAGTTTATTTTAAGTGCGAACAACATTTTAAAAAAATGTGTCGTTTCATGGGCATGTCTCAGTGCCATTATATATATTTTTTTACCTCTTCCAACAGTTCGTATAGGTCATACTGTTTACACAGTATCCCAGTGGCCTAAGACACTGGACTCCTAAGCCATGGATTGTGAGTTCTATCCTTTTCTGAAGCGGATGGAAGCAGAGTGGCGCACCGGGAGCGTGCTGGGCCCATAACCCAGAGGTCAATGGATCGAAACCATCCTCTGCTAAACACTTTATTTTAAGTGCGAACAACATTTTTAAAAAATGTGTCGGTTCATGGGCATGTCTCAGTGCCATTATATATATTTTTTTACCTCTTCCAACAGTTCGTATAGGTCATACTGTTTACACAGTATCCCAGTGGCCTAAGACACTGGACTCCTAAGCCATGGATTGTGAGTTCTAGTCTTTTCTGAAGTGGCTGAGAGCAGAGTGGCGCAGCGGGAGCGTGCTGGGCCCATAACCCAGAGGTCGATGGATAGAAACCATCCTCTGCTAAACAGTTTATTTTAAGTGCGAACAACATTTTAAAAAAATGTGTCGTTTCATGGGCATGTCTCAGTGCCATTATATATATTTTTTTTACCTCTTCCAACAGTTCGTATAGGTCATACTGTTTACACAGTATCCCAGTGGCCTAAGACACTGGACTCCTAAGCCAGAGATTGTGGGTTCAAGTCCCATCTGGGGTGGATGGAAGCAGAGTGGCGCAGCGGGAGCGTGCTGGGCCCATAACCCAGAGGTCGATGGATCGAAACCATCCTCTGCTAAACAGTTTATTTTAAGTGCGAACAACATTTTTTAAAAATGTGTCGGTTCATGGGCATGTCTCAGTGCCATTATATATTTTTTTTTACCTCTTCCAACAGTTCGTATAGGTCATACTGTTTACACAGTATCCCAGTGGCCTAAGACACTGGACTCCTAAGCCATGGATTGTGAGTTCTAGTCTTTTCTGAAGTGGATGGAAGCAGAGTGGCGCAGCGGGAGTGTGCTGGGCCCATAACCCAGAGGTCGATGGATCGAAACCATCCTCTGCTAAACAGTTTATTTTAAGTGCGAACAACATTTTTAAAAAATGTGTCGTTTCATGGGCATGTCTCAGTGCCATTATATATATTTTTTTACCTCTTCCAACAGTTCGTATAGGTCATACTGTTTACACAGTATCCCAGTGGCCTAAGACACTGGACTCCTAAGCCATGGATTGTGAGTTCTAGTCTTTTCTGACGTGGCTGAGAGCAGAGTGGCGCAGCGTGAGCGTGCTGTGCCCATAACCCAGAGGTCGATGGATCGAAACCATCCTCTGCTAAACAGTTTATTTTAAGTGCGAACAACATTTTTAAAAAATGTGTCGGTTCATGGGCATGTCTCAGTGCCATTATATATATTTTTTTACCTCTTCCAACAGTTCGTATAGGTCATACTGTTTACACAGTATCCCAGTGGCCTAAGACACTGGACTCCTAAGCCATGGATTGTTAGTTCTAGTCTTTTCTGAAGTGGATGGAAGCAGAGTGGCGCAGCGGGAGCGTGCTGGGCCCATAACCCAGAGGTCGATGGATAGAAACCATCCTCTGCTAAACAGTTTATTTTAAGTGCGAACAACATTTTAAAAAAATGTGTCGTTTCATGGGCATGTCTCAGTGCCATTATATATATTTTTTTACCTCTTCCAACAGTTCGTATAGGTCATACTGTTTACACAGTATCCCAGTGGCCTAAGACACTGGACTCCTAAGCCATGGATTGTGAGTTCTAGTCTTTTCTGACGTGGCTGAGAGCAGAGTGGCGCAGCGGGAGCGTGCTGGGCCCATAACCCAGAGGTCGATGGATCGAAACCATTCTCTGCTAAACAGTTTATTTTAAGTGCGAACAACATTTTTAAAAAATGTGTCGTTTCATGGGCATGTCTCAGTGCCATTATATATATTTTTTTACCTCTTCCAACAGTTCGTATAGGTCATACTGTTTACACAGTATCCCAGTGGCCTAAGACACTGGACTCCTAAGCCATGGATTGTGAGTTCTATCCTTTTCTGAAGCGGATGGAAGCAGAGTGGCGCACCGGGAGCGTGCTGGGCCCATAACCCAGAGGTCAATGGATCGAAACCATCCTCTGCTAAACACTTTATTTTAAGTGCGAACAACATTTTTAAAAAATGTGTCGGTTCATGGGCATGTCTCAGTGCCATTATATATATTTTTTTACCTCTTCCAACAGTTCGTATAGGTCATACTGTTTACACAGTATCCCAGTGGCCTAAGACACTGGACTCCTAAGCCATGGATTGTGAGTTCTAGTCTTTTCTGAAGTGGCTGAGAGCAGAGTGGCGCAGCGGGAGCGTGCTGGGCCCATAACCCAGAGGTCGATGGATAGAAACCATCCTCTGCTAAACAGTTTATTTTAAGTGCGAACAACATTTTAAAAAAATGTGTCGTTTCATGGGCATGTCTCAGTGCCATTATATATTTTTTTTTACCTCTTCCAACAGTTCGTATAGGTCATACTGTTTACACAGTATCCCAGTGGCCTAAGACACTGGACTCCTAAGCCAGAGATTGTGGGTTCAAGTCCCATCTGGGGTGGATGGAAGCAGAGTGGCGCAGCGGGAGCGTGCTGGGCCCATAACCCAGAGGTCGATGGATCGAAACCATCCTCTGCTAAACAGTTTATTTTAAGTGCGAACAACATTTTTTAAAAATGTGTCGGTTCATGGGCATGTCTCAGTGCCATTATATATTTTTTTTTACCTCTTCCAACAGTTCGTATAGGTCATACTGTTTACACAGTATCCCAGTGGCCTAAGACACTGGACTCCTAAGCCATGGATTGTGAGTTCTAGTCTTTTCTGAAGTGGATGGAAGCAGAGTGGCGCAGCGGGAGTGTGCTGGGCCCATAACCCAGAGGTCGATGGATCGAAACCATCCTCTGCTAAACAGTTTATTTTAAGTGCGAACAACATTTTTAAAAAATGTGTCGTTTCATGGGCATGTCTCAGTGCCATTATATATATTTTTTTACCTCTTCCAACAGTTCGTATAGGTCATACTGTTTACACAGTATCCCAGTGGCCTAAGACACTGGACTCCTAAGCCATGGATTGTGAGTTCTAGTCTTTTCTGACGTGGCTGAGAGCAGAGTGGCGCAGCGTGAGCGTGCTGTGCCCATAACCCAGAGGTCGATGGATCGAAACCATCCTCTGCTAAACAGTTTATTTTAAGTGCGAACAACATTTTTTAAAAATGTGTCGGTTCATGGGCATGTCTCAGTGCCATTATATATTTTTTTTTACCTCTTCCAACAGTTCGTATAGGTCATACTGTTTACACAGTATCCCAGTGGCCTAAGACACTGGACTCCTAAGCCATGGATTGTGAGTTCTAGTCTTTTCTGAAGTGGATGGAAGCAGAGTGGCGCAGCGGGAGTGTGCTGGGCCCATAACCCAGAGGTCGATGGATCGAAACCATCCTCTGCTAAACAGTTTATTTTAAGTGCGAACAACATTTTTAAAAAATGTGTCGTTTCATGGGCATGTCTCAGTGCCATTATATATATTTTTTTACCTCTTCCAACAGTTCGTATAGGTCATACTGTTTACACAGTATCCCAGTGGCCTAAGACACTGGACTCCTAAGCCATGGATTGTGAGTTCTAGTCTTTTCTGACGTGGCTGAGAGCAGAGTGGCGCAGCGTGAGCGTGCTGTGCCCATGACCCAGAGGTCGATGGATCGAAACCATCCTCTGCTAAACAGTTTATTTTAAGTGCGAACAACATTTTTAAAAAATGTGTCGGTTCATGGGCATGTCTCAGTGCCATTATATATATTTTTTTACCTCTTCCAACAGTTCGTATAGGTCATACTGTTTACACAGTATCCCAGTGGCCTAAGACACTGGACTCCTAAGCCATGGATTGTTAGTTCTAGTCTTTTCTGAAGTGGATGGAAGCAGAGTGGCGCAGCGGGAGCGTGCTGGGCCCATAACCCAGAGGTCGATGGATAGAAACCATCCTCTGCTAAACAGTTTATTTTAAGTGCGAACAACATTTTAAAAAAATGTGTCGTTTCATGGGCATGTCTCAGTGCCATTATATATATTTTTTTACCTCTTCCAACAGTTCGTATAGGTCATACTGTTTACACAGTATCCCAGTGGCCTAAGACACTGGACTCCTAAGCCATGGATTGTGAGTTCTAGTCTTTTCTGACGTGGCTGAGAGCAGAGTGGCGCAGCGGGAGCGTGCTGGGCCCATAACCCAGAGGTCGATGGATCGAAACCATTCTCTGCTAAACAGTTTATTTTAAGTGCGAACAACATTTTAAAAAAATGTGTCGTTTCATGGGCATGTCTCAGTGCCATTATATATATTTTTTTACCTCTTCCAACAGTTCGTATAGGTCATACTGTTTACACAGTATCCCAGTGGCCTAAGACACTGGACTCCTAAGCCATGGATTGTGAGTTCTATCCTTTTCTGAAGCGGATGGAAGCAGAGTGGCGCACCGGGAGCGTGCTGGGCCCATAACCCAGAGGTCAATGGATCGAAACCATCCTCTGCTAAACACTTTATTTTAAGTGCGAACAACATTTTTAAAAAATGTGTCGGTTCATGGGCATGTCTCAGTGCCATTATATATATTTTTTTACCTCTTCCAACAGTTCGTATAGGTCATACTGTTTACACAGTATCCCAGTGGCCTAAGACACTGGACTCCTAAGCCATGGATTGTGAGTTCTAGTCTTTTCTGAAGTGGCTGAGAGCAGAGTGGCGCAGCGGGAGCGTGCTGGGCCCATAACCCAGAGGTCGATGGATAGAAACCATCCTCTGCTAAACAGTTTATTTTAAGTGCGAACAACATTTTAAAAAAATGTGTCGTTTCATGGGCATGTCTCAGTGCCATTATATATTTTTTTTTACCTCTTCCAACAGTTCGTATAGGTCATACTGTTTACACAGTATCCCAGTGGCCTAAGACACTGGACTCCTAAGCCAGAGATTGTGGGTTCAAGTCCCATCTGGGGTGGATGGAAGCAGAGTGGCGCAGCGGGAGCGTGCTGGGCCCATAACCCAGAGGTCGATGGATCGAAACCATCCTCTGCTAAACAGTTTATTTTAAGTGCGAACAACATTTTTTAAAAATGTGTCGGTTCATGGGCATGTCTCAGTGCCATTATATATTTTTTTTTACCTCTTCCAACAGTTCGTATAGGTCATACTGTTTACACAGTATCCCAGTGGCCTAAGACACTGGACTCCTAAGCCATGGATTGTGAGTTCTAGTCTTTTCTGACGTGGCTGAGAGCAGAGTGGCGCAGCGTGAGCGTGCTGTGCCCATAACCCAGAGGTCGATGGATCGAAACCATCCTCTGCTAAACAGTTTATTTTAAGTGCGAACAACATTTTTAAAAAATGTGTCGGTTCATGGGCATGTCTCAGTGCCATTATATATATTTTTTTACCTCTTCCAACAGTTCGTATAGGTCATACTGTTTACACAGTATCCCAGTGGCCTAAGACACTGGACTCCTAAGCCATGGATTGTTAGTTCTAGTCTTTTCTGAAGTGGATGGAAGCAGAGTGGCGCAGCGGGAGCGTGCTGGGCCCATAACCCAGAGGTCGATGGATAGAAACCATCCTCTGCTAAACAGTTTATTTTAAGTGCGAACAACATTTTAAAAAAATGTGTCGTTTCATGGGCATGTCTCAGTGCCATTATATATATTTTTTTACCTCTTCCAACAGTTCGTATAGGTCATACTGTTTACACAGTATCCCAGTGGCCTAAGACACTGGACTCCTAAGCCATGGATTGTGAGTTCTAGTCTTTTCTGACGTGGCTGAGAGCAGAGTGGCGCAGCGGGAGCGTGCTGTGCCCATAACCCAGAGGTCGATGGATCGAAACCATCCTCTGCTAAACAGTTTATTTTAAGTGCGAACAACATTTTTAAAAAATGTGTCGGTTCATGGGCATGTCTCAGTGCCATTATATATATTTTTTTACCTCTTCCAACAGTTCGTATAGGTCATACTGTTTACACAGTATCCCAGTGGCCTAAGACACTGGACTCCTAAGCCATGGATTGTTAGTTCTAGTCTTTTCTGAAGTGGATGGAAGCAGAGTGGCGCAGCGGGAGCGTGCTGGGCCCATAACCCAGAGGTCGATGGATCGAAACCATCCCCTGCTAAACAGTTTATTTTAAGTGCGAACAACATTTTTAAAAAATGTGTCGTTTCATGGGCATGTCTCAGTGCCATTATATATATTTTTTTACCTCTTCCAACAGTTCGTATAGGTCATACTGTTTACACAGTATCCCAGTGGCCTAAGACACTGGACTCCTAAGCCATGGATTGTTAGTTCTAGTCTTTTCTGAAGTGGATGGAAGCAGAGTGGCGCAGCGGGAGCGTGCTGGGCCCATAACCCAGAGGTCGATGGATCGAAACCATCCCCTGCTAAACAGTTTATTTTAAGTGCGAACAACATTTTTAAAAAATGTGTCGTTTCATGGGCATGTCTCAGTGCCATTATATATATATTTTTACCTCTTCCAACAGTTCGTATAGGTCATACTGTTTAAACAGTATCCCAGTGGCCTAAGACACTGGACTGTGGGTTCAAGTCCCATCTGGGGTGGATGGAAGCAGAGTGGCGCAGCGGGAGCGTGCTGGGCCCATAACCCAGAGGTCGATGGATCGAAACCATCCTCTGCTAAACAGTTTATTTTAAGTGCGAACAAATTTTTTTTTAAATGTGTCGTTTCATGGGCATGTCTCAGTGCCATTATATATATTTTTTTACCTCTTCCAACAGTTCGTATAGGTCATACTGTTTACACAGTATCCCAGTGGCCTAAGTCACTGGACTCCTAAGCCATGGATTGTGAGTTCTAGTCTTTTCTGAAGTGGATGGAAGCAAAGTGGCGGAGCGGGAGCGTGCTGGGGCCATAACCCAGAGGACGATGGATCGAAACCATCCTCTGCTAAACAGTTTATTTTAAGTGCGAACAACATTTTTAAAAAATGTGTCGTTTCATGGGCATGTCTCAGTGCCATTATATATATTTTTTTACCTCTTCCAACAGTTCGTATAGGTCATACTGTTTACACAGTATCCCAGTGGCCTAAGACACTGGACTCCTAAGCCATAGATTGTGAGTTCTAGTCTTTTCTGAAGTGGCTGAGAGCAGAGTGGCGCAGCGGAAGCGTGCTGGGCCCAGAGGTCGATGGATCGAAACCATCCTCTACTAAACAGTTTATTTTAAGTGCGAACAACATTTTTTAAAAATGTGTCGTTTCATGGGCATGTCTCAGTGCCATTATATATTTTTTTTTACGTCTTCCAACAGTTCGTATAGGTCATACTGTTTACACAGTATCCCAGTGGCCTAAGACACTGGACTCCTAAGCCAGGGATTGTGGGTTCAAGTCCCATCTGTCGTGGATGGAAGCAGAGTGGCGCAGTGGGAGCGTCCTGGGCCCATAACCCAGAGGTCGATGGATCGAAACCATCCTCTGCAAAACAGTTTATTTTAAGTGCGAACAACATTTTTAAAAAATGTGTCGTTTCATGGGCATGTCTCAGTGCCATTATATATTTTTTTTTACCTCTTCCAACAGTTCGTATAGGTCATACTGTTTACACAGTATCCCAGTGGCCTAAGACACTGAACTCCTAAGCCAGGGATTGTGGGTTCAAGTCCCATCTGGGGTGGATGGAAGCAGAGTGGCGCAGCGGGAGCGTGCTGGGCCCATAACCCAGAGGTTGATGGATCGAAACCATCCTCTGCTAAACAGTTTATTTTAAGTGCGAACAACATTTTTTTTAAATGTGTCGTTTCATGGGCATGTCTCAGTGCCATTATATATATTTTTTTACCTCTTCCAACAGTTCGTATAGGTCATACTGTTTACACAGTATCCCAGTGGCCTAAGACACTGGACTCCAAAGCCATGAATTGTGAGTTCTAGTCTTTTCTGAAGTGGATGGAAGCAGAGTGGTGCAGCGGGAACGTGCTGGGCCCATAACCCAGAGGTCGATGGATCGAAACCATCCTCTACTAAACAGTTTATTTTAAGTGCGAACAACATTTTTTAAAAATGTGTCGTTTCATGGGCATGTCTCAGTGCCATTATATATATTTTTTTACGTCTTCCAACAGTTCGTATAGGTCATACTGTTTACACAGTATCCCAGTGGCCTAAGACACTGGACTCCTAAGCCAGGGATTGTGGGTTCAAGTCCCATCTGGGTTGGATGGAAGCAGAGTGGCGCAGCGGGAGCGTGCTGGGCCCATAACCCAGAGGTCGATGGATCGAAACCATCCTCTGCTAAACAGTTTATTTTAAGTGCGAACAACATTTTTAAAAAATGTGTCGGTTCATGGGCATGTCTCAGTGCCATTATATATTTTTTTTACCTCTTCCAACAGTTCGTATAGGTCATACTGTTTACACAGTATCCCAGTGGCCTAAGACACTGAACTCCTAAGCCAGGGATTGTGGGTTCAAGTCCCATCTGGGGTGGATGGAAGCAGAGTGGCGCAGCGGGAGCGTGCTGGGCCCATAACCCAGAGGTTGATGGATCGAAACCATCCTCTGCTAAACAGTTTATTTTAAGTGCGAACAACATTTTTTTTAAATGTGTCGTTTCATGGGCATGTCTCAGTGCCATTATATATATTTTTTTACCTCTTCCAACAGTTCGTATAGGTCATACTGTTTACACAGTATCCCAGTGGCCTAAGACACTGGACTCCTAAGCCATGGATTGTGAGTTCTAGTCTTTTCTGACGTGGCTGAGAGCAGAGTGGTGCAGCGGGAGCGTGCTGTGCCCATAACCCAGAGGTCGATGGATCGAAACCATCCTCTGCTAAACAGTTTATTTTAAGTGCGAACAACATTTTTAAAAAATGTGTCGGTTCATGGGCATGTCTCAGTGCCATTATATATTTTTTTTTACCTCTTCCAACAGTTCGTATAGGTCATACTGTTTACACAGTATCCCAGTGGCCTAAGACACTGGACTCCTAAGCCATGGATTGTTAGTTCTAGTCTTTTCTGAAGTGGATGGAAGCAGAGTGGCGCAGCGGGAGCGTGCTGGGCCCATAACCCAGAGGTCGATGGATCGAAACCATCCTCTGCTAAACAGTTTATTTTAAGTGCGAACAACATTTTTAAAAAATTTGTCGTTTCATGGGCATGTCTCAGTGCCATTATATATATTTTTTTACCTCTTCCAACAGTTCGTATAGGTCCTACTGTTTACACAGTATCCCAGTGGCCTAAGACACTGGACTCCTAAGCCATGGATTGTGAGTTCTAGTCTTTTCTGACGTGGCTGAGAGCACAGTGGCGCAGCGAGAGCAGAGTGGCGCAGCGGGAGCGTGCTGGGCCCATAACCCAGAGGTTGATGGATCGAAACCATCCTCTGCTAAACAGTTTATTTTAAGTGCGAACAACATTTTTTTTAAATATGTCGTTTCATGGGCATGTCTCAGTGCCATTATATATATTTTTTTACCTCTTCCAACAGTTCGTATAGGTCATACTGTTTACACAGTATCCCAGTGGCCTAAGACACTGGACTCCTAAGCCATGGATTGTGAGTTCTAGTCTTTTCTGACGTGGCTGAGAGCAGAGTGGCGCAGCGGGAGCGTGCTGTGCCCATAACCCAGAGGTCGATGGATCGAAACCATCCTCTGCTAAACAGTTTATTTTAAGTGCGAACAACATTTTTAAAAAATGTGTCGGTTCATGGGCATGTCTCAGTGCCATTATATATATTTTTTTTACCTCTTCCAACAGTTCGTATAGGTCATACTGTTTACACAGTATCCCAGTGGCCTAAGACACTGGACTCCTAAGCCATGGATTGTTAGTTCTAGTCTTTTCTGAAGTGGATGGAAGCAGAGTGGTGCAGCGGGAGCGTGCTGGGCCCATAACCCAGAGATCGATGGATCGAAACCATCCTCTGCTAAACAGTTTATTTTAAGTGCGAACAACATTTTTAAAAAATTTGTCGTTTCATGGGCATGTCTCAGTGCCATTATATATATTTTTTTACCTCTTCCAACAGTTCGTATAGGTCATACTGTTTACACAGTATCCCAGTGGCCTAAGACACTGGACTCCTAAGCCATGGATTGTTAGTTCTAGTCTTTTCTGAAGTGGATGGAAGCAGAGTGGCGCAGCGGGAGCTTGCTGGGCCCATAACCCAGAGGTCGATGGATCGAAACCATCCTCTGCTAAACAGTTTATTTTAAGTGCGAACAACATTTTTTAAAAATTTGTCGTTTCATGGGCATGTCTCAGTGCCATTATATATATTTTTTTACCTCTTCCAACAGTTCGTATAGGTCATACTGTTTACACAGTATCCCAGTGGCCTAAGACACTGGACTCCTAAGCCATGGATTGTGAGTTCTAGTCTTTTCTGACGTGGCTGAGAGCAGAGTGGCGCAGCGGGAGCGTGCTGTGCCCATAACCCAGAGGTCGATGGATCGAAACCATCCTCTGCAAAACAGTTTATTTTAAGTGCGAACAACATTTTTTAAAAATGTGTCGTTTCATGGGCATGTCTCAGTGCCATTATATATATTTTTTTACCTCTTCCAACAGTTCGTATAGGTCATACTGTTTACACAGTATCCCAGTGGCCTAAGACACTGAACTCCTAAGCCAGGGATTGTGGGTTCAAGTCCCATCTGGGGTAGATGGAAGCAGAGTGGCGCAGCGGGAGCGTGCTGGGCCCATAACCCAGAGGTTGATGGATCGAAACCATCCTCTGCTAAACAGTTTATTTTAAGTGCGAACAACATTTTTTTTAAATGTGTCGTTTCATGGGCATGTCTCAGTGCCATTATATATATTTTTTTACCTCTTCCAACAGTTCGTATAGGTCATACTGTTTACACAGTATCCCAGTGGCCTAAGACACTGGACTCCTAAGCCATGGATTGTGAGTTCTAGTCTTTTCTGAAGTGGATGGAAGCAGAGTGGCGCAGCGGGAGCGTGCTGGGCCCATAACCCAGAGGTCGATGGATCGAAACCATCCTCTGCTAAACAGTTTATTTTAAGTGCGAACAACATTTTTAAAAAATGTGTCGGTTCATGGGCATGTCTCAGTGCCATTATATATATTTTTTTACCTCTTCCAACAGTTCGTATAGGTCATACTGTTTACACAGTATCCCAGTGGCCTAAGACACTGAACTCCTAAGCCAGGGATTGTGGGTTCAAGTCCCATCTGGGGTGGATGGAAGCAGAGTGGTGCAGCGGGAGCGTGCTGGGCCCATAACCCAGAGGTTGATGGATCGAAACCATCCTCTGCTAAACAGTTTATTTTAAGTGCGAACAACATTTTTTTTAAATGTGTCGTTTCATGGGCATGTCTCAGTGCCATTATATATATTTTTTTACCTCTTCCAACAGTTCGTATAGGTCATACTGTTTACACAGTATCCCAGTGGCCTAAGACACTGGACTCCTAAGCCATGGATTGTGAGTTCTAGTCTTTTCTGACGTGGCTGAGAGCAGAGTGGCGCAGCGGGAGCGTGCTGTGCCCATAACCCAGAGGTCGATGGATCGAAACCATCCTCTGCTAAACAGTTTATTTTAAGTGCGAACAACATTTTTAAAAAATGTGTCGGTTCATGGGCATGTCTCAGTGCCATTATATATATTTTTTTTACCTCTTCCAACAGTTCGTATAGGTCATACTGTTTACACAGTATCCCAGTGGCCTAAGACACTGGACTCCTAAGCCATGGATTGTTAGTTCTAGTCTTTTCTGAAGTGGATGGAAGCAGAGTGGCGCAGCGGGAGCGTGCTGGGCCCATAACCCAGAGGTCGATGGATCGAAACCATCCTCTGCTAAACAGTTTATTTTAAGTGCGAACAACATTTTTAAAAAATTTGTCGTTTCATGGGCATGTCTCAGTGCCATTATATATATTTTTTTACCTCTTCCAACAGTTCGTATAGGTCATACTGTTTACACAGTATCCCAGTGGCCTAAGACACTGGACTCCTAAGCCATGGATTGTGAGTTCTAGTCTTTTCTGACGTGGCTGAGAGCGGAGTGGCGCAGCGGGAGCGTGCTGTGCCCATAACCCAGAGGTCGATGGATCGAAACCATCCTCTGCAAAACAGTTTATTTTAAGTGCGAACAACATTTTTAAAAAATGTGTTGTTTCATGGGCATGTCTCAGTGCCATTATATATTTTTTTTTACCTCTTCCAACAGTTCGTATAGGTCATACTGTTTACACAGTATCCCAGTGGCCTAAGACACTGAACTCCTAAGCCAGGGATTGTGGGTTCAAGTCCCATCTGGGGTGTATGGAAGCAGAGTGGCGCAGCGGGAGCGTGCTGGGCCCATAACCCAGAGGTTGATGGATCGAAACCATCCTCTGCTAAACAGTTTATTTTAAGTGCGAACAACATTTTTTTTAAATGTGTCGTTTCATGGGCATGTCTCAGTGCCATTATATATATTTTTTTACCTCTTCCAACAGTTCGTATAGGTCATACTGTTTACACAGTATCCCAGTGGCCTAAGACACTGGACTCCTAAGCCATGGATTGTGAGTTCTAGTCTTTTCTGAAGTGGATGGAAGCAGAGTGGCGCAGCGGGAGCGTGCTGGGCCCATAACCCAGAGGTCGATGGATCGAAACCATCCTCTGCTAAACAGTTTATTTTAAGTGCGAACAACATTTTTAAAAAATGTGTCGGTTGATGGGCATGTCTCAGTGCCATTATATATTTTTTTTTACCTCTTCCAACAGTTCGTATAGGTCATACTGTTTACACAGTATCCCAGTGGCCTAAGACACTGAACTCCTAAGCCAGGGATTGT